>NC_088349.1:27762500-28062500 GCF_036884655.1 Musa acuminata AAA Group | reverse complement strand
TTTCCTTCACAACTGTAGCTCATGCAGAACATAGAGGCATAGTCACCTGCTCTCTCTTATTCTCATTCCTTCGTTTTCTTTTTCAAACACAACTGTCGCAGCCATCGCCGCTGCCGCTGCCACAATCGTAGCCCATTCCACCGCATTGCCTTCTTCCTCCCATTCTTTCGCAGACACAGCTGCTGCATATGCAGTCTCTGCCGCTGCGGCCGTAATCCCGTCTGCAGCCCCTTTTTCCCCTTTCCTTTCTTTTCTTTCCCAGCTGCAACTGCCGCAGTCGCAGTCGCAGCCATGGCCACAGCCACCACAACCGCAGCCTCTTCTTCCTCCCCTGCCCTATTTCCTCTCCATCTCTTCCAGCTGCAGCTGCCACTGTCGCAGCTGCCTCACCTTCTCCTCTTCCTCTCTTCTTCCCTTTTCCTTTCTCTTCTTCTTCCTTTCCTTCTCTTCTTTCCCAGCTGCACTGCTGCAGTCGCAGCCTCAGCCACGGCCACAGCCTCTTCTTCCTCCCCTGCTCATCTTCCTCTCCTTCTTCTCTTCCAACTGCAGCCGTCATCACCGCAGCCGCAGCCCCTTCTTCCCCTTCTCTTCTTCCTCTCCTTCCCTTCTTCCTTTCTCTTCTTCTTCCTTTCCTTCTCTTCTTTCCCAGCTGCACTGCTGCAGTCGCAGCCTCAGCCACGGCCACAGCCTCTTCTTCCTCCCCTGCTCATCTTCCTCTCCTTCTTCTCTTCCAACTGCAGCTGCCATCGCCGCAGCCGCAGCCGCTTCTTCCCCTTCTCTTCTTCCTCTCCTTCCCTTCTTCCTTCCTCTTCCTCTTTCCCTGCCACAGCTGCAGCTGCCACAGCCGCAGCCGCAGCTACTTCTTTCCCTTCTCCTCTTCGTTCTCCTTCCTTTCTTCTTCTTCTCTTCTTCTCCTTCCTCCCCTTCTTCTCCCCGACGAACAGCACCTCCTTTCCTCTGTTTCCTCCTGCAGGAAACAGAGGTGCCGCCTCTTCACCCGCTTCTACTTCTCTTCTTCCTCACCATCTCTTCCTCTCCTTCTCTTCCAGCTGCAGCTTCCACCGCCGCAGCAACAGCTCCTCCTTTCCCTTCTCTTCTTCTTCTCCTCTTCTTCTTCCCTCCTCCTCCCCGGCATCGCACACACCCTCTCCTCTGTTTCCTCTGCAGGAAACAGAGGTATCACAACCTCTTCTCCTGCTTCCTCTTCCTTTTCTCTTCCTCTTCTTCTTCTTCTCCTCTTCTTTCTTTCTCCTCCCCAACACCCCACAGCTCCTCGCTGCAGCTCTTGCCGCAGCCACCTCCTCTTTTCTTCTTCTTCTTCTTCTTCTCTTCTCCCCTTCTCCTCCCCGACGCCCCACACATCAACTCCTCTGTTTCCTCCTACACGAAACAGAGGTGCTGCAGCCCTAGCTGCTGCAGCAATCTCTCTTTCCTCTCCCTCTTCCCTCTCTTCTTCTTCTTCTCTTCTTCTTCTCTTCTTCTTCCTTCCTTCTTCTTCTCTTCTTCCTCACCTTCTCTTCCTCTTTCCTTCCCAACGCCCCACAGCTCCTCGCTGCAGCCCTCGTTGCAGCCACCTCCTCTTTTCTTCCTCTTCTTCTTCTTTTCTTCTTCTCCTCTTCTTCCTTTCTCCTCCCCAACGCCCCACAGCTCCTCGCTGCAGCCCTCGCTGCTGCCACCTACTCTTTTCTTCCTCTTCTTCTTCTTCTTCTCCTCTTCTTCCCTTCTCCTCCCCGTTGCCCCACACATGAACTCCTCTGTTTCCTCCTACATGAAACAGAGGTGCTGCAGCTATCTCTCTTCCCTCTCCCTCTTCCCTCTCTTCTTCTTCTTCTTTTCTTCTCTTATCCCTCTTCTTCCTCTCTTCTTCCTCCTCTCTTCTTTTCCCTCTTCTTCTTCGTTTCTTCTCTTCTCCCTCAACTACTCTTCTTCTTCTTCCCACGCCCCACCGCTCCTCTCTCTGTTCGAGACAGAGAGCGTGGGAGGCGGTGGGATAAAACCGAAATTTTTGGTTTTCTTTATTTTTTTCTTTTTGCAACTTACAGTTTAGTCCTTGAAATTTCTATATTTACATATAGGTCCTCTAATTTACATATAAATATTTATTAATAAATTTTCAAAAGTGAGGGATATTACAAGGTATCAGGCGGATCTAGGCTTGGAGCACTGGAAAGTAGTAAAGTGTATCCTTAAGTACTTGAGAAGGACTAAGGATCTTTTACTAGTATATGGAGGTAATAGCCTTAAGGTTGAAGGCTACACTGACTCAAGTTTTCAGTCTGATGTCGATGATAGCAAGTCGAATTCAGGGTATGTGTACACCTTGAATGGAAGAGCAGTGTGCTGGAAGAGTTCCAAGCAAGATACCACTACTGACTCGACCACAGAGGCGGAGTATATTGTTGTATCAGATGCAGCAAAGGAGGGAGTCTAGGTGAAGAAGTTCATCACAGATTTGGGAGTCGTGCCGGGTAGCGAGGAGCCGATCTCCTTATATTATGACAACAACTAGGCGATTACTCAAATAAGAGAACCCGGGTCTCATTAGAAGTGTTCTGATGACGTTCCAACTTATAGAGAGATTGTAACCCGAGGAGATGTTGCAGTGGAAAGAGTTCCATCCGAAGATAACATTGAAGATCCACTGATAAAGCCATTGTCTCATTTTGTCTTTGAGCGTCACAAGGGTCTGATGGGATCAGACACATAGGTGATTGGCTTTAGGTCAAGTGGGAGATTGCTAGTCATAGGTGCCCAGCAAGCCAATCACGTGAGTGATGGCACGTGTGACTTGATACAGAATCTTTTTGCTTATTATATTTTGGTGTATATCACTTTATATGCACACACACACACACACACACACACACACACACACACACACACACACACACACACACACACACGATAATGAGATCAATTCACCTTTAAACACATATCCTAAATAATCCCGGTCATAGGTTACTCGAGAGGGGCATCGTGATAACCGGATAGACTGGTGTGCTGTATACCCGTCCATATGATGGATGCAGCTGGTCTTATAGTTGCTCATGTAGGGACACTAGGGATATAGTATAGGTGCTCATTGAAGAATGAATTCACTGATTGATCCGCTTACGAAATGCTGGATGGTTGATGATACCTTAAACTTGAGACACCAAGGATGTCCTGTATGAGTGCTCCACTCTTTGATACCAGACTTATAGGTTTGGCTGTCCTAGATGTAGTATAGCTGGTCATTGGGAGTGGTAGTCAACCTTACGAGGGCTATTGAGTGTCGATAGAGGATCATCCACTCTCGGTGTCATGAGAGAAATATTCCATGTGTTCTTGCTCAGACAAATCGCTGCCCAGGGTCATTCGGGTTGAGAGAGAAAGAGTTCTCCGGGAGAATCCGATTAGAGCGAGACTCGAGTAGACACCGTATGGGTCTGACAACACCATGCTCGATATATGGTCTCTGGGATATTAGATGGATGAGGGACTATAGGTACACGGTAATTGAGGACAGACAAGTCCAATAGATTGGATTCCCTTATATCGTCTGGGGACTACGGCGTAGTGGCCTAGTACGTCCGTAGTCGATGAGTCGAGTGAATTATTACAGAGATAATAATTCACTATGTTAGAAGGAGTTCTGATAGGTATGACTCACGGCCAACTCGATATTGGGCCTAGAGGGTCACACACATATGGTAGGCATTGCGATGAGTAGAGGTTCGGATATGAGATATCCGACGGAGCCCTTATCTTATTGGATGCAGATCCAATACCCACTAGGGGAGGACCCATTAGGGTTTGACATGAGACCTCTATAAATAAGAGAGATTCAGAGCCTCATGGGCTAGAGCCTTTGCTTGCCTTTCCTATTCTCCTCTTCCTCTCCACCTTAGAGCAGGCCTGGAGTTTTGAGGAGCGTCGTTGCAACCCTGCTGTGTGGATCACCGCTAGAGAGGAGGACGCTTGACCTCCTTCACCCTCTCCTAAGGATCTGCAAGGAAATAGGGATATACGATCTCCCTAGGTAACACAACCTACTCTATACGCAGTTTTAAGTTTCGCGGATTTTGCGCACCAATCTTCGCACGACGAAGAACATCTCTTTGGGAATCGGGGATATTGTTTTCTTGTTCTTCCGCTGCACATGTGATGTTGCCCCCAAGATTTTCCAACAGCAGCAACTTGGAGGGAGGAACCCTTATAGAGTTCCAAGGAGGCCGATCCCCTAAAGAGATCAACCCCAAGTTTAGAATCTGCAAGGGTTCTAACACCTGGTATCAGAGCAGCGTTCTTGGCATCTCGCTGCCCTTCCACAGCCATCCATCAACTCTCCACAACCGCCCAAAGCAATTTCCACAATTGCTTAAAAAAATCGTTGCCAAATTCTGCCATCATCTCCACCACCACGGATCATCCTTTGATCTCCCCATGAATTGCAACAGGTTCTGATTTTCTACCTTACTACTGCTGCAATTTAGTTATCCTTATTTAAAAATAAAAAAAAAAAGTATTTCAATATTGCTGCATAAACTTTTCATCATAAAATTTTCATCTCTACGACGAAAGATACATTGCAGAATTCCAACCGTATAGCACCGTTTGTTTGATCTTGCTATTGTGTTTTTTCTATCCAAATCTCTATGAAATTTTTATGACATCTTTGACATTTCCTAACAGCAGATTTCCTTTAGTTTTGTCAAAAAAATTCTCAATATAAACCATTGATATTTTACGTCTAATCTGCTATACTTAAAAATCTGCACCGTAAAATTTCAGCCACATAGCACTGTTTGTTTGATCTTGATACTATGTTGTTTCTATCCAAATCTCTACAAAATTTTTATGATAGCTTTGACACCTCCTAACAGTAGATTTCCCTTTGGTTTCATCAAAAAATCTCAATATAAACCATTGATCTTTTACGTCCAATCTGCTATACTTAAAAATCTGTGCTGCAGAAAATTTCAGCTGCATATTGTTGCCTTAACCCATCTATTTGTAATTTTTTTGAATGAAATTTCTTATACACTTCATAGATCATCTTGGCTTTCATCTAATATTGATCTATTAAGGAATTTATCTCTAAAAATGATTTTGTGTTGCTGCAAATCTTCATCGTAAACCGCTGAAATTTTTTGACAAGAATTCTGCAATCGCAACTTACACCAATTTCCTTGCTGTTATACTGCCGAAATGTTCTTGATTAAATTAGACATCCTTGCTGTCATATAAACTATGATTTTGCTATCAATTCCCTCCTCAATTCTCTCAAGTTTTTGGTGGAAATTACATTGAGAAACCGTTATTTTTTCGACGATAATTCTACTCTTACAAGACAGCACATACTTGCTTCAACTTCCACTTATTTCTATCAAACTTTTGCTACTATCTATCATAGATCCAAAACTTTCATCTACAGCCCTAAAACTCCACTAAACCACACCCTCAAATTGCACCCAAAACAGTCACAAAACAAGCCTAAACCGTGGCCTACATCTACCAATCCACCAACCCTTTCGACCATCACCTCTCTCAACCTATACACGCCTTTAACCCGACAACAAAAGAGAGATCATAACATCACAGATTTAGAGGTATATACTATGACATCTGAGGAGGCAATCAATGCTAAATTCGAAGTCTTTGAGGCACGAATGGAGGATATGATTCAGACACTCTTTACTGAACTCAGATTGGGCCAACCACTAAGCCCGAAGAAATCACATCAAGGAGAGAGTTCTGTCCAATCACACCAAGCCCAAAGAGATGACTTCCAAAAGAGGGGAGGTTCTATGATCGATCCCAACTATCCATGCATGAGGGTGGACTTCCTTAGATGGGAAGAAGGAGACCCGATTGGTTGGATTTTGCATTCGGAGCGATATTTTTGGTACCATAAAACCGTGGACGCATCTATGGTGAAAATTGTAGCTATACATCTTGAAGGGGATGCCATACAGTGGTTTGACTAGTTTGAACACACTTATAAAGTCCTTTCATGGTGACAATTCAAAGAAGGATTGTTGATCCGCTTCAGACCAACCGATTATGAGAATATTGACGAACAATTAACAAAGATCCGACAAACCTCCACCATTCACGAGTACCAAACCAGGTTTGAAAGGTTATCTAATCAAACTCGTGATTGGTCTCAAAAATAGCTATTGAGAACCTTCATTGAGGGCTTGAAACCAGAGATCCGGGGAGAAGTTAAAGCACGACAACCGTACACACTTATGGCAGCCATCTCTTTCGCACGACATCAAGAGGAGCGATTGAATCATGGAGCTTGGAGGACTAGAGTTGCTCCTCAACCAGAAATACTGAAGCCCTCAGCCTCACCTACTATCGATCGAGTCCCTGCACCAAAGAAGTTGACAAGAGAAGAGCTTCGGGAGCAATCTGCGAAGCGATTATGTTGGCATTGTGACGAGCCGTGGAGTTACAAGCATTACTGTAGAAAAGGGAGACTTCTTCTGATTGAACCAGTAGAAGAAGAGGTCATTGAGCATTCAAAAGAGAGCCTTAAACATAATGAAGAAGATGCGGAAGAAGAGCCACAACCGATCAACGTTATAGTACACACACTAGCTGGCTACTCAAACCCGCAAACGATGAAAGGGAGACTTCTTATGATTGAACCAATAGAAGAAGAGGTCATTAAACATTCAGAAGAGAACCTTGAACATAAAGAAGATGCGGAAGAAGAGCCACAACTGACTGACGTTACAGTACACGCACTAGCCGGCTACTCAAACCCGCAAACGATAAAAGTTGGAGGCCTTCTCAAACAACAACCGATCACTGTTCTCATCGACACGAGCAGTACTACTAACGTCCTAAATAGTAAGCTTGCTGTTCGGATAGCATAACCTATCGAGAATCGCTGTAGGTTTGATGTTAAAGTCACCGACGGACGGATTTTGAATTATGATCATAGGCGCCCGCAGGAGAAACTATTACTACAGGACCAAGATATAATTACAGATTTCTTCTTTCTCCCTCTTAACAATCATGAGGCCATGCTCAAAATTAAATGGTTGAAGACAATAGGTGATATTTCCTGAAATTTTATGAAACTAATTATGAAATTTTATAGTAAGGAGAAACAGGTGACATTGCATGGGAAACGTGGGGGCGACATAACAACGATTTGCACACAACAAATGGAGAAGGTTTTGCATAAAGCATGTAGTAGCTTTTTGGTACAACTTGAGCAGCAAACTAAGGGAGAGCCAACAGAATTTGAAGATCCAAATCTACTTCCTTTGCTTGCTGAACTTTCAAATATATTTAACGAACCGCGTAACTTACCTCTTACCCGTCGGCATGATCATTGTATAATGATTCTTCTAGGCAAATCTTCAGCAAATGCTCAGCCATATCAGTATCCACATCTCTAGAAGGATGAGATAGAAAGGATTATAAAAGAGATGCTAAAAATAGGAGTTATTCGGCTACGTTGCAACCTCTACTCTTCACCGGTGCTACTTGTACGCAAGAAGGACGGAACAAGGCGAATATGTGTTGATTACCGAGCTCTAAATGGTATAACCATCAAGGATAAATACCTTATTCTAATAGTAGATGAATTGCTAGATGAAAGGGAGCACAAATCTTCACAAAGCTGGACCTTTGATCCGAGTATCATCAAATACGAGTGTGCGAAGAAGACATACCGAAAACCACCTTTTGAACACACAACAACCACTACGAATTTTTGCTTTCTTCAATAGAAGGTGGAATATCTTGGGCATATCATATCATAGGAAGGTGTGGTAGTGGACCCCTTCAAAATTGGAGCAATGCAAAACTGGCCGACCCCGAGAAACATAAAATTGCTACATGGCTTTTTGGGTTTAACAGGCTACTACCGCAAGTTCATGAAAAACTATGGAAAGATCAATGCACCACTTACTTCCTTACTGGAAAAAGATATCTTCCAATGGTTGGATAGAGCCTCCGCTTCCTTCGACAAACTTAAGGCAGCCATGACAACGACGCTGGTGCTAACACTACCAGATTTCAACCGTTCCTTCAGTATTGAGGCCGACGCATCTGGAGTCGGAATTGGAGCCATTCTCATACAAGATGGTCGACCACTCGCATACACTAGGAAGACATTATCTCCCTCCCATCAAAATAAGTCAATATATGATAAGGAGATACTCGTCATTATACGCACAGCAACAAGGTGGAGACCTGTTAGAACCCTTACAGATTCTAAACTTGGGGTTGATCTCTTTAGGGAATCGGCCTCCTTGGAACTCTATAGGGGTTCCTCCCTCTAAGTTGCTGCTCAAAAGCTGCAGAAAAGATTTATCTATTGCTTCTGAAAAGAGGTGAAATACATAACTATTTATAGGGCTTCTAAACCCTAACTCCTAATAGGACTCTTACTTAAGACTCCTACTTCTAACCAACTCATAATAGGACTCCTACTCAAGACTCCTACTTCTAACCAACTCCTAATAGGACTCCTACTCAAGACTCCTATTCCTTTACAACTCCTTATTCTTCTCTAAGAAATAACCTCCTAACCCTAGTCGGCCTCTTCACCTCTTTAATAGGGGTCGGCTTAGGTAGGTTTTACATGAATGTCCCTCTCAATTAGGACTCTCCTAGCTAGAGTCCTAACAGACCCGCCCTCTTCAAATCAGCCTTGTCCTCGAGGCTGACGATTCATGAATTTGGGAATTTGATCTTCAAGTCATCATAGTTCTCCCAAGTGGCATCTTTTGTTAGTAGGTTTGCCCACTATATTAGCAATTCAATAGTGGATCATCGTCGTCGAGTCATGATTCGTCAATCAATAATGGCACTTGGCTGAGTATGAAGTTCTCCTTGGGTAGTCATATTTGGTGGGTGGCTTTGGGCTGTCTCCAAGCACCTATTTACAAATTTTGTCTGGCCATCGATTTGTGGGTGATATGCTGTACTCCTTTTCAATTTAGTATCCTGCATATGGAATAACTTTGTCCAAAATCTGCTCGTGAAGATGCAAGTAGAATTTATCATAAGCACAATGCGTCCCTTATAGTGTAATTTTTTTGAGTCCCAATTATAATGAGCCATGGGGCTTGGTGCTTCCTCTAATTTTTCTATAATCTTACTAGTCTCTAAATCTTCCTACCATTCCATCTGAATATCCTTAAGGAGGTCGCTGGTCAGAAGTGAAACGGTCGAAACTTCAACTTGCTCGGGTAGCTGCAAAAGCACATATATAAGAACATTCTCTTTCCCCTTTTTGTAAGTTATTTCATAATCAAATCCAAAAAGTTTTGTTACCCATTTTTGTTGCTCAGGAGATGATATCTTTTGCTCTAAAAAGTACTTGAGGCTTTTATGGTCGGTTTTAATTTGAAATCGTCGACCAATCAAGTAGGGTCTCTACCTCGTTGCTATGCGTACAATGGCGAGCATCTCCTTATCATATGTTGACTTATTTTGATGGGAGGGAAATAATGCCTTGCTAGTGTATGTGAGTGGTCGACCATCTTGCATGAGAATGGCTCCAATTCCGACTCCAGATGGGTCGGCCTCAATAATGAAGGGTCGGTTGAAATCTGGTAGTGTTAGCACCGGCGTTATCGTCATGGCTGCCTTAAGTTTGTCGAAGGCAGCGGAGGCTCTGTCCGACCATTGGAAGACATCTTTTTTTAGTAAGGAAGTAAGTGGTGCATTGATCTCTCTATAGTATTTCATGAACTTACAGTAGTAGCTTGTTAAACCCAGAAAGTCATGTAGTAATTTTATGTTCCTCGTGGTCAGCCAGTTTTGCATTGCTCCAATTTTGAAGAGGTCTACTACCACACCTTCCTCTGATATGATATGCTCAAGATATTCTTGTTGAATCTCGGATTTTGATGATAAAATCAATTGATGGGTTATTTGATCTAATCCATATTATTGAGTTAAGTGTGCAGGATTAACTACGATAACCAGAAAACACAAAGCGAGAATACCGGAGTCAAGTTCGATGGACGTTTAAGAGTCCGAAGAATCGTCGGAGATGTTGCCAGAACCAACCGAGAAGAAATCGGGAACTTGTCAGAATTTTCAGAAGTTCGCCGAAGAGATCGTCGGAGGTTCACGGAGATCACCGAGAAGGCTCGGCTACTCATTAAAGTCATCACAAGTTCGGGAGCTTGCTAGAAGCCCGTCGGCAGAAAGTTCGTCGGAAAGCTCGCTAGAACAAGACTCGACGTTCGCGGTTGAAAATTTGCTTAGGATGTGTTTTGGTTATGTAGTCCACTTGTAATTAGGATTAGGATTAAGAGATAATCCTATATCCTGGTTAGGGGCCAACTGGGCCCAAAGTCAGAGTTGGTTTAGGCTAAAAATTAAGCTAAACCAGCGAACTAGAGAGCCAAGATTGAAGCCCAACTAGTGGCTGAAAACACTGTAGTCGGGCTGAAAACACTGTAGGCAGTGGCACCGCCCAGCACCCGAGTGCTGGGCGGTGACACCTCCTTGGCTGGGCGGTTGCACCGTCCAGCACCCGAGCGCTGGGCGGTGGCACCGCCTGGCTGGGCGGTGGAACCGCCAGCACCGGGAACCCTAAGAGAATTCAAATTTTGGAGCCCAAAATTTGAATCCTCTTGAGGCCTATAAATACCCCTCAAATCTCAACTGAGGTTACAACTTTTGAAAAGCATTTTGATTGAAAGAAAAGTCTTAGAAAGTCTTAGCAAGTCTTGTTTTCAATTTACTAGAGAGTTCTCCTCCTCCTTTCTTATTGAAAATTTGTAAGAGGTTGAGCTGCTTGTAAAAGGTTGTAAGAGGGGTGTTTACCCTTCCATTTCAAGAGACTTGCTAGTGGAAGGTGGGAGCCTCATCGAAGAGGGGCCTCGCAAGTGGAGTAGGTCATTTGACCGAACCACTCTAAAAATCGGCGTAATCTCTGGTTTGCTTTTTATTATTGTTATTTACATTACAGCAAATCTTCTTACTGCTTTAGTTCCTTATTACTCTTGCTGCGCAACTTCAAGAATACGCCTTCAAGTTAAATTTCTCAAGTTTCGTTCTTAACGTACGAAAGATTTTGATTAAAATCGAAGTTTTAATCCGCTGCACTAATTCACCCCCCCCTCTTAGTGCCGCTCCGATCCTAACAATTCCACCATCTTTTGAAGAAAGCAAAAATTCATAGTGGTTGTTGTGTTTTCAAAAGGTGGTTTTCGGTATGTCTTCTTCGCATACTCGTATTTGATGATACCCGGATAGAAGGTCCAGCTTTGTGAAGATTTGTGCTCCCTTTCATCTAGCAATTCATCTGCTATTAGAATAAGGTATTTGTCCTTGATGGTTATGCCATTGAGAGCTCGGTGATCAATATATATTCGCCATATTCCGTCCTTCTTGCGTACAAGTAGCACTGGTGAAGAGTAAAGGTTGCAACTTGGCCGAATAACTCCTGTTTCGAGCATCTCTTTTATAATCCTTTCTATTTTATCCTTCTGGAGATGTAGATATTGATATGGCCGAGTATTTGCTGGAGGTTTGCTTGAAAGAATCGTTATATAATGATCATGCCGACGAGTAAGAGGTAGGTTGTGCGGCTCGTCAAATATATCTGAAAATTCAGCAAGCAAAGGAAATAAGTTTGGATCTTCAAATTCTATTGGCAATCCATTAATTTGCTGCTCAAGTTATACCAAAAAGCCCTTGCATGCTTTATGCAAAACCTTCTCCATTTATTGTGTGCAAATCATCGTTACGTCGCCCTCACGTTTCCCGTGCAGTATCACCTGTTTCTCCTTATTGTAAAATTTTATAATTAGTTGCATAAAATTCTAAGAAATATCACCTAATGTCATCAACCATTTAATTCTGAGTATGACCTCATAATCATCAAGAGGGAGGAGGAAGAAATCTGCAATTATCTTTTGGTCCTGCAGCAACAGTTTCACCTACGGGCACCTATGATCACACTTCAAAATCCATCCGTTGGTGACCTTAACGACAAACCTGCTGCAATTCTCAATAGGTAAGTTCATATGGACAGCAACCTTACTGTTTAGGAAGTTATTAGTGCTGCCCGTGTCGATGAGAACAGTGATCAGTTGTTGTTTGAGAAGGCCTCCAACTTTCATCGTTTGCGGGTCTGAGTAGCCAGCTAGTATATGTACCGTAACTTCAGTCGATTGTGGCTCTTATTCTGCATCTTCTTCTTTATGTTCAAGGCTCTCTTTTAGATATTCAATGACCTCTTCTTCTATCGGTTCAATCATAAGAAGTCCCCCTTTTCTACAGCGATGCTCACGACTCCACGACTCGTCACAATGCCAACATAACCCCTTCGCATATCGCTCTCGAAGCTCTTCTTTTGTTAACCTCTTTGGTATAGGGACTTGGTCGATAGTAGGGGGGCTGAGGGCTTCAATATTACTGGTTGAGGAGCTACCCTAGTCCTCCAAGATTCATGGTTCAATTGCTCCTCTTGATGTCGTGCGAAAGAGATGGCTGCCATAAGCGTATACGGTTGTCGCGCTTTAACTTCTCCTCGGATCTCCGGCTTCAAGCCCTCAATGAAGGTCCTCAATAGCTATTTTTGAGATCAATCATGAGTTTGATTAGATAACCTTTCAAACCTAGTTTAGTACTCCTGAATGGTAGAGGTTTGTCGGATCTTTACTAGTTGTCCGTCAATATTCTTGTAATCGGTTGGTCTGAAGCGGATCAACAGTCTTTCTTTGAATTGTCGCCATGAAAGGACTCCATAAGTATGTTCAAACCAGTCAAACAACTGTATAGCATCCCCTTTAAGATGTATAGCTGTAATTTTCACCATAGATGCATCCGCGGTTTTATGGTACCGAAAATATCGCTCCGTGCGCGAGATCCAACCAATTGGGTCTCCTTCTTCCCATCTAGGGAAGTCCACTCTCATGCATGGATAGTTGGGGTTGGTCATAGAGCTTCCCCTCTCTTGGAAGTCATATCTTCGGGCTTGGTGCGATTGGGCAAAGCTCTCTCCTTGATGTGATTTCTTCGGGCTTAGTGGTCGGCCCAATCTGAGTTCGGTAAAGAACGTCCGAATCTTATCCTCCATTCGCACCTCGAAGGCTTCAAATTTAGCATTGATTACTTCTTCAGATGTCATATTATATGCTACCAAATCTGTGATGTTAAGATCTCTCTTTTGTTGTCGGGTTAAAGGCATGTATTGGTTGAGAGAGGTGATGGTCGAAAGGGTTGGTGGATTGGTGGATTGGTGGATATAGGCTACGGTTTAGGATTGTTTTGTGGCTATTTTGGGTGTAGTTTGAGGGTGTGGTTTGGTGGAGTTTTAGGGTTGTGGATGAATATTTTGGATCTGTGGTAGATGGTAGCAAAAGTTTGATAGAAATCAGTGGAAGTTGCAGCAAGTATGTGCTGTCTTGTAAGCGTAGAATTGTCATCGAAGAAACAACGATTTCTCGACGTAATTTCCACCAAAAACTTAAGAGAATTAAGGAGGGAATTGATAGAAAAATAACAGTTTATATGATAGTAAGGATATCTAATTTAATCAAGAAAATTTCGGTAGTATAACAGCAAGGAAATTGGTGCAAGTTGCGATTGCAGAATTCTCGTTGAAAATTTTCAGCGGGTTACGACGAAAATTTGCAGCAACATAAAATCATTTTTTTAATGAATTTCTTAATAGATCAATCTTAAATGGAAGCCAAGATGATCTATGAAGTGTATAAGAAAGTTCATTCAAAATAGATTGCAAATAGATGGGTTCAGGCAACAATATGCGGCTGAAATTTTTTGCAGTACAGAGTTTTAGGTATAGCAGATTGGATGTAAAAGATCAGTGGTTTATATCGAGAATTTTTTGATGAAACTAAAGGGAAATCCACTGTTAGCAAGTGTAAAAGCTATAATAAAAATTTCGTAGAGATTTGGATAGAAACAACATAGTATCAAGATAAAAAAATAGTGCTATGAGACTGAAATTTTACAGTGCAGATTTTCAAGTATAACAGATTAGATGTAAAATATCAATGGTTTATATTGAGAATTTTTGGCAAAACCAAAGGAAAATCTGCTGTTAGGAAGTGTCAAAGATGTCATAAAAATTTTGTATAGATTTGGATAGGAAAAACACAGTAGCAAGATCAAACAGACGGTGCTATACGATTGGAATTCTTTAATGTATCTTTCGTCGTAGAGATGAAAACTTTATGACGAAAAATTTATGCAGAAATATAGGAATAGTTTTTTTGGGATTTTCAAATAAGGATAACTAAATTGCAGCAGCAGTAATATAGAAAACCAGAACCTGTTGCAATTCACGGGGAGATCAAAGGATGATCCGTGGTGGTGGAGATGACGACAGAATTTGGTGACGATCTTTTAAGCAATTGTGGGAATTGCTTTGAGCGGTTGTGGAGGGTTGATGGATGGCTGTGGAAGGGCAGTGAGACATCAAGAACTTAGCTCTGATACCAGGATTTAGAACCCTTACAGATTCTAAACTTGGGGTTGATCTCTTTAGAGGATCGGCCTCCTTGGAACTCTATAGGGGTTCCTCCCTCCAAGTTGCTGCTCAAAGGCTGCAAAAAAGATTCATCTATTGCTTCTAAAAAGAGGTGGAATACATGACTATTTACAGGGCTTTTAAACCCTAACTCCTAACAGGACTCTTACTTAAGACTCCTACTTCTAACCAACTCATAATAGGACTCCTACTCAAGACTCCTACTTCTAACCAACTCCTAATAGGACTCCTACTCAAGACTCCTATTCCTTTACAACTCCTTATTCTTCTCTAAGAAATAACCTCCTAACCCTAGCCGGCCTCTTCACCTCTTTAATAGGGGTTGGCTTCGGTAGGTTTTACATGAATGTCCCTCTCAATTAGGACTCTCCTAGCTAGAGTCCTAACAGTCCCGCCCTCTTCAAATCAGCCTTGTCCTCGAGGCTAACGATTCATTAATTTTGAGAATTTGATCATCAAGTCATCATAGTTCTCCCAAGTGGCATCTTATGTTAGTAGGTTTGCCCACTGTATTAGCAATTCAGTAGTGGATCGTCGTCGTTGAGTCATGATTCGTCGATCAATAATGGCACTTGGCTGAGTCTGAAGTTCTCCTTGGGTAGTCATATATGGTAGGTGGCTTTGGGCTGTCTCCAAGCACCTATTTACAACTTTTGTCTGGCCATCGGTTTGTGGGTGATATGCTATACTCCTTTTCAATTTAGTACCCTGCATATGGAATAACTTTGTCCAAAATCTGCTCGTGAAGATGCAAGTAGAATTTATCATAAGCACAATGTGTCCCTTATAGTGTAATTTTTTTGAGTCCCAATTGTAATGAGCCATGGGGCTTGGTGCTTCATCTAATTTTTTTATAATCTTACTAGTCTCTAAATCTTTCTACCATTCCATCTGAATATCCTCAAGGAAGTTGCTGGTCAGATGTGAAACGGCCGAAACTTCAACTTGCTCGGGTAGCTGCGAAAGTGCATCTGTAAGAACATTCTCTTTCCCATTTTTGTAAGTTATTTCATAATAAAATCCATAAAGTTTTGTTACCCATTTTTGCTGCTCAGGAGATGATATCGTTTGCTCCAAAAAGTGCTTGAGGCTTTTATGGTCAGTTTTAATTTGAAATCGTCGACCAATCAAGTAGGGTCTTTACCTCGTTGCTATGCGCACAATGGTGAGCATCTCCTTATCATATGTTGACTTATTTTGATGGGAGGGAGATAATGCCTTGCTAGTGTATGTGAGTAGTCGACCATATTGCATGAGAATGGCTCCAATTCCGACTCCAGATGGGTCGGCCTCAAAAATGAAGGGTCAGTTGAAATCTGGTAGTGTTAGTACCGGCGTCGTCGTCATGGCTGCCTTAAGTTTGTCGAAGGCAGCGGTGGCTCTGTCCGACCATTGGAAGACATCTTTTTTCAGTAAGGAAGTAAGTGGTGCACTGATCTCTCTATAGTTTTTCACGAACTTGCAGTAGTAGCCTGTTAAACCCATAAAGCCATGTAGCAATTTTATATTCCTCGGGGTCAACCGGTTTTGCATTGCTCCAATTTTGAAGGGGTCTACTACCACACCTTCCTCTGATATGATATGCCTAAGATATTCCATCATCTTTTGAAGAAAGTAAAAATTCATAGTGGTTGTTGTGTCTTTAAAAGGTGGTTTTCGGTATATCTTCTTCGCATACTCGTATTTGATGATACCCGGATAGAAGGTCCAGCTTTGTGAAGATTTGTGCTCCCTTTCATCTAGCAATTCATCTGCTATTAGAATAAGGTATTTGTCCTTGATGGTTATGCCATTGAGAGCTCGGTAATCAACGTATATTCGTCATATTCCGTCCTTCTTGCGTACAAGTAGCATCGGTGAAGCGTAGAGGTTGCAACTTGGCCGAATAAATCCTGTTTCGAGCATCTCTTTTATAATCCTTTCTATTTTATCCTTCTGGAGATGTAGATATTGATATGGCCGAGTATTTGCTGGAGGTTTGCTTATAAGAATCGTTATATAATGATCATGCCGACGAGTAAGAGGTAGGTTGTGCGGCTCGTCAAATATATCTGAAAATTCAGCAAGCAAAGGAAATAAGTTTGGATCTTCAAATTCTATTAGCACTCCTTTAATTTGCTGCTCAAGTTGTACCAAAAAGCCCCTGCATGCTTTATGCAAAACCTTCTCCATTTATTATGTGCAAATCATCGTTACGTCGCCCTCACGTTTCCCATGCAGTATCACCTGTTTCTCCTTACTGTAAAATTTTATAATTAGTTGCATAAAATTCCAAGAAATATCACCTAATGTCATCAACCATTTAATTCTGAGTATGACCTCAGGATCATCAAGAGGGAGGAGGAAGAAATCTGTAATTATCTCTTGGTCCTGCAGCAACAGTTTCACCTGCGGGCACCTATGATCACACTTCAAAATCCATCCGTTGGCGACCTTAACGACAAACCTGCTGCAATTCTCAATAGGTAAGTTCATATGGACAGCAACCTTACTGTTTAGGAAGTTATTAGTGCTGCCCGTGTCGATGAGAACAGTGATCAGTTGTTGTTTGAGAAGGCCTCCAACTTTCATCGTTTGCGGGTTTGAGTAGCCAGCTAGTGTATGTACCGTAACTTCGGTCGGTCGTGGCTCTTCTTCTGCATCATCTTCTTTATGTTCAAGGCTCTCTTCTAGATATTCAATGACCTCTTCTTCTATCGGTTCAATCATAAGCAGTCCCCATTTACTACAGCGATGCTCACGGCTCCACGACTCATCACAATGCCAACATAACCCCTTCGCATATCACTCTCGAAGCTCTTCTCTTGATAACATCTTTGGTGTAGGGACTTGTTCGATAGTAGGGGGGGCTGAGGGCTTCAATATTACTGGTTGAGGAGCGACCCTAGTCCTCCAAGATTCATGGTTCAATTGCTCCTCTTGATGTCGTGCGAAAGAGATGGCTGCCATAAGCGTATACGGTTGTCGCGCTTTAACTTCTCCTCGGATCTCTAGCTTCAAGCCCTCAATGAAGGTCCTCAATAGCTATTTTTGAGATCAATCATTAGTTTGATTAGATAACCTTTTGTTCCTGATGTGCTTTTTCTATCTAATCTACAACCAGCAAAGTCCGCATCAGCATAAGCAATTAACTCAAGATTCTCAGATTTTGGGTACCATAATCCTAGATTTGTGGTACCATTAAGATATCTGAGTATTCTTTTAACTGCTTTGAGATGAGATATCTTAGGGTTTGATTGAAATCTAGCACAAAGTCCTACACTGAACATGATGTCTGGTCTAGTTGCAGTGAGGTAAAATAAACTTCCTATCATACCCCTATAAGTTTTTTGATCGGAGCTTTCCCCACTTTCATCAATTTCTAACTTAGTAGAGGTGCTCATAGGAGTGTTAATAGTTTTTGAGTTATTCATATTAAACTTCTTTAGTAAATTCATAGCATATTTAGTTTGACTAATAAAGATGCCGTTGCTTAGTTGTTTGATTTGTAAACCTAAGAAGAATGTTAACTCTCCCATTAAACTCATTTCGAATTCAAGACTCATTGTTTTAGCAAAAGATTCACAGATAGATTCATTCGTAGAACCAAAGATAATATCATCAACATAAATTTGAACAATGAGAAAATTATTTTCAAAGTTCTTGATGAATAATGTAGTATCAACCTTGCCTTTTATGAAATTATTTTCAATAAGAAAAGAACTAAGTCTCTCATACCAAGCCCTTGGAGCTTGTTTTAAACCATAGAGAGCTTTAGTTAATCTAAACACATGATTAGGGAGACTATTATTTTCAAATCCAAGAGGTTGTTCAACATAGACTTCTTCGGAAATAAAGCTATTAAGAAAAGTGCTTTTAACATCCATTTGAAACAACTTAAAATTATTACTACTAGCGTAGGCAAGGAGCATCCTTATGGCTTCTAATCGAGCCACAGGAGCGAAGGTTTCTTCGTAATCGATACCTTCTTCTTGGTTGAAACCTTTGGCCACTAATCTAGCCTTGTTTCTAACCACGATACCATTTTCATCTTGCTTGTTTCTAAAGACCCATTTAGTACCAATAACTAAATGGTCATTTGGCCTAGGAACAAGCGTCCACACCTCATTTCTCTCAAATTGATTCAATTCATCTTGCATTGCGATAATCCATGAATTATCTTTCATGGCTTCATCAACACATTTGGGTTCAATTTGGGAGAGAAAAGCGGCGTTGGCACAAAAATTTTTAAGAGAAGATCGTGTTTGAACCCCCTTTGATGTGTCTCCTAAGATTAGCTCCTTAGGATGAGCATCTACATACTTCCAATCCTTGGGTAGGAAAATCTGGGAAGTGGATGCATCCAAGTTGCTAGTTGGAGACAGGGTTTCATTTAAATTCAAAGAATCAAAATTAACATCATCATCAAGATCATTTTTCCTAATTTCAGAAATCTCATTGAAAACAACATGAATGGATTCTTCAATAATTAAAGTTCTTTTATTGAAGATACGAAAAGCTTTAGAGACCGAAGAATAACCAAGAAAGATTCCTTCATCGGATTTAGCATCAAATTTTCCTAAGTTATCCTTTTCATTCAAGATAAAACACTTACACCCAAAGACTTTAAAATATGAAATATTGGGTTTTTTGTTATTCCATAACTCATAAGGAGTTTTGGTGAGTAAGGGTCTTACTAGAACTCTATTCAAAATATAGCATGCAGTGTTTACGACTTCGGCCTAAAAGTATTTGGGTAGGCTATGTTCATTCAACATGGTTCTTGCCATTTCTTGTAAATTTCGATTTTTTCTTTCTACTACCCCATTTTGTTGAGGATTTCTTGGAGTAGAGAAATTATGGTTGTATCCATTGAGTTCACAGAATTCTTGGAAATCATGGTTTTGAAATTCTCCACCATGATCACTTCTAATTGACGAAATCATAGAACCCTTCTCATTTTGAACAAGTTTACAAAACTTGGTAAAATATCTAAAGCATTCATTTTTCTGTTTTAAGAAGTAGGTCCCTGTATATCTGCTATAGTCATCAACAATGACAAAGGCGTATTTGCTACCTCCTAGACTAGATGTAGAGATTGGTCCGAACAAGTCCATATGGATCAATTGTAAGGGCCTAGAGGTGCTTATTTGATTCTTAGTTTTGAAACTACCCTTAATTTGTTTACCTAATTGGCAAGCATCATATACATTATCTTTGATGAACTTGATATGAGGAATTCCTTTTACAAGTTCTTTAGATGATATTTGAGTGATTAGTTTCATGCTAGCATGACCTAATCTTCTATGCCATAGCCAAGCATCCTCATTCAAAACCGAAAAACACATTTCATTACACAAATCATTGATGTCAATAGTGTATACGTTATTTTGTTTTAATGCAATCATAGACATGTTTTTATGTGGTTTTTCAATGATGCAAGCATTAGATTCGAATTTGACAATGTATCCTTTATCACATAATTGACTAATGCTCAAGAGGTTATGTTTTAAACCATCAACTAACAAAACATCTTCAATAAATAAGTTGGATTTGTTACCTATGGTTCCTTTGCCAATGATTTTACCCTTGTTGTTGTCTCCGAAGGTGACATAGCCTTCGTCTATGCTAGTGACCTTAGAGAATTGAGATGGATCTCCGGTCATATGCCTTGAGCATCCACTATCAAGGTACCATCTCTTGCTCCTAGCTTGCGATGGTGTGAGTTTCTACAAGAAAGGATGATTTTTAGGTACCCATTTGCTTTTGGGCGCCTCAAGGATAGATCTACATTGTCTATCATGTTGCATAGAATTTATCATAGTTCCTTTAGGAACCCAAATCAATTTGTTTGGACTAATTTTCTTGAATGGACAATAGTGCGTATTGTGTCCAAGTTTGCAACAAAAGTTGCATTTGGTTTGGTGTTGAACATGTAAGATGGGGCCTTTTATGAATGTGGTTGGATTTTGGTGAGAACTTCTCACAAATCCAATTCCACTCCTTTTTGGAACGTGACCCTTGTTTGTAAGGATCTTGTTTAATGACTTGCTACCAACCTCGAATTTCTTCAAGGTGTCTTTAAGTAGCAAGTTTTCTTTTTGGAGAGATTCTAGATCATGGCATTTGATGCATGGATCTAAACTATCATGATATTCAGTTTTTAACTTATCAAAATCATAAGTAAGACTATCATGCTCCTTTTTTAGCAATTTATATTTTCTATTGATAATCTTGCATTCATCAAATAAGTCATCAAGGCATTTAATAATTCATCGAAAGATAAATCTGCATCTAATAAATTTGTTACCTCCTCTCCGATGGCCATTAAGGCATAATGAGTAACTTGCTCGGTGTTGGACTCCTCTTCTTCGGACGCGCTCGAATCATCCCATGTTGCTTTGAGCGCCTTCTTCTTTGTTGTTCTCTTTTTGACTTGGGGACAATCACTCTTGTAGTGTCCCGGCTTTTTGCACTCATAGCAAATAACTTGGTCCTTCTTGGGTTCAAGTTTATTTTTAGTGTCATTCTTAAACTTGTGTCTTTTAATGAATTTTTTAAATTTTCTTGTTAGAAGTGCCAAGTCATCGTCACAGTCCTCATCACTTGAGTTTTCTTTCAAGTGGTCTTCCAAAGTTCTAAGTGTCATATCCTTCCTGTTCTTTGGAAGGATGTCTTCTTGCTCTTCATGAGCTTTGCAAGTTATCTTGTAGGTCATTAATGACCCAATTAGTTCTTCAAGAGGGAAGTTGTTTAGATCTTTCGCCTCTTGAATAGCAGTGACTTTAGGATCCCAACTCTTAGGAAGGGATCTTAGAATCTTATTTACGAGCTCAAAATCCGAAAAACTTTTTCCGAGTCCTTTTAGACCGTTGACGACATCCGTGAAACGGGTAAACATGTCGCCAATAGTCTCACTCGGTTTCATCCGGAAAAGTTCGAAAGAGTGTAACAAAAGATTGATTTTTGACTCTTTCACTCTACTTGTGCCTTCATTAAGTCACTTCGAGTGTGTGCCAAATATCAAATGCGGTTTCACAGATCGAAACACGATTAAACTCGTTTTTATCAAGTGCACAAAATAAGGCATTCATAGCCTTTGCATTAAGAGCGAAAGCCTTCTTCTCCAAATCATTCCAATTGATCATTGGAAGAGAAGACTTCGAAAAACCATTCTCGACAAGATTCCAAAGTTCAAAATCCATAGAAATAAGAAAGATCCTCATTCGGGTCTTCCAATAGGTGTAGTCCGTCCCATTGAACATGGGTGGACGTGTAATAGAATGGCCCTCTTGGTTTCCGGCGTAAGCCATCTCTCTTGGGTTTTAATCCGTTTGAGAGTTAATTGAGCTCTGATACCAATTGTTAGGATCAAGAGCACTAAGAGGGGGGGGGGGGGGGGGGGGTGAATTAGTGCAGTGGAAATTTTTCAGCGATTAAAATGAAAGCTGCGTTCGTTCGATAAAAACGATTTCGATGTGAAAGCCGATTCTAAGATTACTTTAACTTGAGATTAAGCGAGAAGATGTTAAAGTAGATCTATGAAGGCAGTTTGCAGTTTATGATGGAAAGTAGAATACAAGCGCAAACTGAAAAGCGACGTTCGTACGATAAAAGCCGATTTACGTCTAAACGCAGATTTGGAAAGTTCTGAACTTAGAAACTTGTTCGTAAGATCGCAGAAGGCAGTAAACAGTTATGATTGAAATCAAAACGTAAACGTAAACTGAAATATTATGATCGTATAGAAAAACGATTTACGTCTAAACGCAGATTCGGAAAGTTCTGAACTTAGAAACTTGTTCGTAAAATCACAGAAGGCAGTAAGCTATTGAGAAGTTTGTAGTGAAGGTAAAATGCTTAAAGGAAATGCAAACCGAGATTTAGAGTGGTTCGGTCAATCTTGACCTACTCCACTTTTGGTTTCCTCCACCGACGAGGTCACCGACGTCAACTAGAGGCCTTCCTTCAATAGGCGAAGGCCAACCACCCTTTTACAGATTCACTCCTTTTTACAGGCTTAGGAGACAACCCTTACAAAAGTTTTCTCTCCTCTCTTTACAACTCAAACTTTTAAGAACTAAAGGAGGAGAAATTTTGGTCTTTACAACAGTTTTGAGCTCTAAGAATCACAGAAAGATATCAAGATTTCAAGTGTAAGTTACTTCCTTTCAGTGCTGAATGGGTGGGGTATTTATAGGCCCCAACCCAGTTCAAATTTGGAGCTCAAAACTGTCAATTCCCGGAATTCCGGGATCAGGCGGTTGCACCTCCTGACTGGGGCGGTTGCACCGCCTGGCAGAGCTCGAAGATTGAGCTTCTAGGCGGTGCCACCTCTGTCAGGGGCAGTTGCACCTCTCTGCCAGAGCTCGAAGACCGAGCTCAGGCGGTTGCACCTCCTGACTCGGGCAGTTGCACCGCTTGGCAGAGCTCGAAACTTGAGCTCAGGCGGTGCCACCTCTTGTCAGGAGAGGTTGCACCGCCCAGTCTCGCTCGGAGACTGAGCCCAGGCGGTTGCACCTCCTGGCTAGGGCGGTTGCACCGCCCAGTCTCCCTGCGAGACTTAGTCCAGGCGGTTGCACCTCCTGGCTTGGGCGGTTGCACCTCCTACAGTAATCAAGGTCCGAATGGGTAGATCCATTCGACCCAAATTGGGTCTTTCAGGGGCCCAATTGCCCCAAGATTAAGCCAATGGGATCACCTCCCATTACCAACTTAATCATTGTGCTAACTACGATAAATCCTAAGACAATTTCTACAGCTTGCTCCGGTGCGTCAATCGCATCTTCCGACGAGTTTCCGGCGAACTTCCGTCGATCATCCGATGAACCCTCATTGATTCTCTTGTGGACTTCCGGCAAACTTCTAGACTTGCGATGATACACTTGGCGAGTTCCGACGAGCTTCTTTGGCAAGCTTCTGGACCTCTCGGATTTGTTCCCACAGAACCTCCGACGATTGTCTGAACTTCCGTCGAGCTCTCGAACTCCCAACGTGATCATTGTCATGACTCCGGCGCAACTCCTGCTGCATGTCTTACTTTCATCGTAGTTAATCCTGCACACTTATCTCAACACATAGATTAGACAACAAATGACAATTGACTTCATCATCAAAATCCGAGATTCAACATAGAGTCCTAACAAGACCCTACTTGATTGGTCGACGATTTCAAATTAAAACCAACCATAAAAGCCTCAAGTACTTTTTGTAGTGAAAGATATCATCCCCTGAGTAGAAAAAATGGGTAACAAAACTTCTTGGATTTAATTATGAAATAACTTACAAAAAGGGGAAAGAGAATATTCTTGCAAATGTGCTTTCGTAGCTACCCGAGCAAGCTGAAGTTTCGATCGTTTCACTTTCGACCAGCGACTTCCTTGAGGATATTAAGATGGAATGGCTCCGTGGCTCATTACAATTGGGACTCAAAAAAATTACACTATAAGGGATACATTGTGCTTATGATAAATTCTACTTGCATCTTCACGAGTAGATTTTGGACAAAGTTATTCTATATGTAGGGTACTAAATTGAAAAGGAGTATGGCATATCACCCACAAATTGATGGCCAGACAGAAGTTGTAAATAGGTGCTTGGAGACAGCCCAAAGCCACCCACCAAATATGACTATCCAAGGAAAACTCCAGAACCAGCCAAGTACCATTATTAATCGATGGATCGTGACTCGACGACGACGACCCACTACTAAAGTGCTAATACAGTGGGTGAACCTACCAACAAAAGATGCCACTTGGGAGAACTATGACGACTTAAAGATCAAATTCCCAAAATTCACGGATCATCAGCCTCAAGGACAAGGCTGATTTGAAGAGGACGGATCTGTTAGGACTCTAGCTAGGAGAGTCCTAATTGAGAGGGATATTCATGTTAAACCTACCTAAGCCAACCCCTATTAAAGAGGTGAAGAGGCCGGCTAGGGTTAGGAGGTTGTTTCTTAGAGAAGAATTAGGAGTTATAAAGGAATATGAGTCTTGAGTAGAAGTCCTATTAGGAGTTGGTTAGAAGTAGGAGTCTTAAGTAGGAGTCCTATTAGGAGTTAGGATTTAGAAACCCTATAAATAGCCATGTATTCCTCCTCGTTTGATAAGCAATGGATGAATCTTTTCTGCAGCCTTTGAGCAGCAACTTGGAGGGAGGAACCCCTATAGAGTTCCAAGGAGGCCGATCCCCTAAAGAGATCAACCCCAAGTTTAGAATCTGCAAGGATTCTAACAAAAAGGTGGTTGGTCTTCGCCTATTGAAGAAAGGCCATTAGTGGACACCGGTGACCTCGACGGAGGAGGAATCCGAAAGTGGATGTAGGTCACAACGACCAAACTACTCTAAATTCTAGTTTGCATTTTGTTTTGAGCAATTTACCTTTCTTGTAAGCTACTTTAATTTCTTACTAATTTCTCGATACTCCCAAATACTTTCAAGTTAAAATATTTGTGAAACGATTTTTATCGGAATCGAGTTTAATCGAAATGAAGACTTTTGAAATGGTTGATTTTTCTGCTGCACTAGTTATTCGTAAAGTCTTCATAAGATTATAGCCAATCTTGGAAGATGTTTATGTGAAAGTGTATGTAGATATAGTTAAAGCACAATAAGGAGGAGAGGCAGTTTGCTATAAATGAAAGTTGCTCAAAGTAAATGCAAACCAAGTTTTAGAGTGGTTCAGTCAACGTGACCTACATCCACTTTTAGCTTCCTCCTCCGACGAGGTCACCGGCGTCTACAAGAGGCCTTCCTTCAATAGGCTAAGGCCAACCACCTTTTACAGCTTTTCTCCTTTTGCCAGGTTTAGGAGATAACCCTTACAAGTTTCATTTCTGTTTCTTGGATGGTTACAAGGCTAAGAGATGAAGGAGGAGAACTCTAACTTTTATAACACTTTAAAGCTCAAGATTATGCCAATAGGTTTCGTGCCCTTTCATGTAGGAAAGGGTGGGTTTTTATAGGCCCCAATAGCTTAAAAAATCGAGCCGAAAAGTGTCTAATCCTGAATTTCTAGGGTCCTGGTGGTACCACCGCCATTACTGGTGTAACATCCCTTATTTCTGAATTTTCGTATAAGTTTCTAGTTGTAATATAAGTATCTATTTTAAACTTGATAAAAAGTCAAAGTATGAATCTGAGAACTTATTCATAAGATTTGGAGGATTTGTTCAAAAAAAATCTGAGGACCTATTTGTAAACCTTGAGGACCTAATCGTAAATATAATAAATATAAGGACTAAATTGCAAAATGCATAAAATGACAAATCCCACCGTTTAAGCCTCTCTACCTTCGTTCTTAAGGAAGCAGAGAAGGCAGCTTCGTGGATGATCAGGGAAAGAAAGAAAGAAGAAGAAGAAGAAGAAGAAGAAAATTTGGGGCTTTAAGGTTTCTTGCTCAAATCTTCTCATTTAGGGCTATAATTCTCAAAGGCAAGTGTTCTAACCCCATCCTACAGAAGTATTAGTCTATGTTCCTATATTGATTCTGAAAGATTTATGCTTAGAATATGATATTTCTCTCTTTGGACATAAAACCAAGGATCTGAAATTTTTTCGGTAAACTGACCCCTATGCACTGTTTCAGCTATAAATTTTAGCACCAAATGAGGATTCAGGCAGGACCTATTTCGTTTGAAATTAGACTCTTATATCTTTCTTTTAACACTGATTTTGGAGATTTTTGACACCGAATACTTACCCAAACGTCTGTTTCAAATGAGCCTATAGATGCTGCAGAACAGGGATCAAAATTTCTGACCTTTTGATACAAAAACACCTATAAGTCCCTGTTGGAAATTCTGATTTGTACAAAACTGATTTTTTTCGAAACTAGACTTGTAGACCTTTCTTTTGACATATAGAGTGAAAAATTTGGAATTCAAATGCCTACCCTATTATCTATTGAATCCGACCCTATGAATTCTGCAAAACAGTGATTTTGTTTTTGACCTTGTGTTACCAAATCAAAGGTAACTCCTTGTTGGAAACCATGATTCGTACGAAACTTGTTTCAACAGAAAATAGATTGATATATCTTTTGAAAATAGCCTTTTTGAGGGTATTGGAGCATAATTGACAATCTGAATCATTTGTTCAGTGTGCCTCTTGAATTCTGCCAGAAATCGAGCTTTGATCGATTTCGTATCTTCTATTTTCGTTCGTTTGGAAACAGATTTTGTTCAGTTCCCTTCACTCAATTGTGGCTTATATTAATGTTTGAATTCTCATTTGCTCTTGTCTATAAATTATTACCATTTCTGAACATATTGTGTAACGTTTATGCTATATCACATTGACTTATATAGGCACATGTATAACCCATTGTTCCGCATTTGCTTTCGATGTGTGCCTATTCTAGTTTCTTTCCTTTGGATATCGAATTCATCTAACCTTCTTATCTGAATTGAGTTGTATGTGATTGCTTGGATTCCATATGTGCCCTCACTTTCAATTCCTTTCAAACTTGAATATAATTGTGAAAGATTATTGCTTACTTCGGATTGACTCGTAAAGGCACATATACGTTTTGTTGTTCCGCGTGTGCTTCCGATATGTGCTATTCATTGGTCATACCATCCTTTTGTACTCTGGTGTTTGTGGGATATTTGTGAACCTTTGCCTGAAATGGTAAAGGGAGTTATGCATAGAGCCTGCGATGCTCTGCCGGCCCCCTCTGACTTCACCTAGATGTGGGTGGATGGAGCTCCCAAACGTGGGAGACCTCCCAGACGTGGGAGACTTCTGTCTGGTGGTCATTCAGAAATGGATGAATCACATAGGTGCCCAGCAAGCCAATCACGTGAGTGATGACACGTGTGACTTGATACAGAATCTTTTTGCTTATTATATTTTGGCGTATATCACTTTATAACTATTGCATAAATGCATATATATATTGTGATGTCCTTGGATTTGTGCAATGGGAATCGGATCGTGATGAGATCACGATAATGAGATCGATTCACCTTTAAACACATATCCTAAATAATCCCGGTCATAGGTTACTCGAGAGGGACATCGTGATAACCGGATAGACTAGTGTGCTGTATACCCGTCCATATGATGGATGCAGCTGGTCTCATAGCTGCTCGTGTAGGGAAACTAGGGATACAGTACAGGTGCTCATTGGAGAATGAGTTCACTGATTGATCCGCTTACGGAATGCTGGATAGTTGATGATGCCTTATTGTCAGACAGCGATTCCGTAGTCCTAGTGGTGTATCTGGTCCTTAGACTTGAGACACCAAGGATGTCCTGTATGAGTGCTCCACTCTTTGATACCAGACTTATAGGTTTGGCTGTCCCCAGATCTAGTACAGCTGGTCATTGGGAGTGGTAGTCGACCTTACGAGGGCTATTGAGTGTCAATAGAGGATCATCCACTCTCGGCGTCATGAGAGGAATATCCTATGTGTTCTTGCTCAGACAAATCCCTAGCCAGGGTCATTCGGGTTGAGAGAGAAAGAGTTCTCCGGGAGAATCCGATTAGAGCGAGACTCGAGTAGAAACCGTATGGGTCTGACAGCACCATGCTCGATATACGGTCTCTGGGATATTAGATGGATAAGGGACTATAGGTACATGGTAACTGAGGACAGACAGGTCCAATGGATTGGATTCCCCTGTATCGTCTAGGGACTACGGCGTAGTGGCCTAGTACGTCCGTAGTCGATGGGTCGAGTGAATTATTACAGAGATAATAATTCACTGAGTTAGAAGGAGTTCGGACAGATATGACTCACAGCCAGCTCGATATTGGGCCTAGAGGGTCACACACATATGGTAGGCATTGCGATGAGTAGAGGTTCGGATATGAGATATCCGACGGAGCCCTTGTCTTATTGGATGTAGATCCAATACCCACTAGGGAAGGACCCATTAGGGTTTGACACGGGATCTCTATAAATAGGAGGGATTCACAGCCTCATAGGCTAGAATCTTTGCTTGCCTTTCTTATTCTCCTCTCCCTCTCCACCTCAGAGTAGGCCTGGAGATTTGAGGAGCGTCGTCGCAACCCTGCTGTGTGGATCACCGCTAGAGAGGAGGATGCTTGACCTCCTTCACTCTCTCCTAAGGATCTGCAAGGAAACAGGGATATACGATCTCCCTATGTAACACAATCTCTATACGCAGTTTTGTGTTTTACGGATTTTTTGTGCACCAATCTTCGCACGACGACGAACATCTTTTTGGGAATTGGGGATTTTATTTTTCTTGTTCTTCCGCTGCGCATATGATGTCGCCCCCATGATTTCCCAACAGTGGTATCAGAGCCAGGTTGTTCGTGCGAATGATTGGTTTTGAACTGCGTGTATTGTGTTTAGGAAGAATTTTGACATCAAAATCGTTGACACAAAAGCGAGGAAGGGCAGCAACAGTTGCTGCCCTCGATCTGCATGCCTGCAGCCACCTGCAGCGGCAGCCGCAACCGCAGCCAGGCAGCACAGCGCCGGCGCATGCGCAAGCGCTGTGCCAGCAGCAGCCGGCCGGCGGTCTGCTTACAGCAGGCTTGCTGTTGGCGGGGCTGGCAGCCCACGGGCAGAGGCGCCGCAGGGTAGCGGCGCCTGCCGCCGCTGCTCTCGCGGGCGAAACCCCCCCCCACAGGGGCGGCCGCCCGGCGGTACAGCACCGCCTGCGGAGGTAGCGGCCCCCGAAAGGGGAACCCACCTGCAGCGGCAGTGCCGCCAGCGGGCGTGCCGCCTGCAGGCAAGGGTAGTGCCCTCATTCGCCGCATAGGCCGCCGCCGACAAGGTGGCGGCGGCGGCACCAGCGAAAGGGGGAAAGAGCATTAGGGTTTTCTGGGCAAAAGACAGTTTTGCCCCTCGGAATTTGAGAAATTCCAGTTTCTGTCTTTTGTCCAAATTACGAAAATACCCTTAGGAATTGAGAAATTGCCTACATGTCCCTGATTTCAGGAAAATATTAATTGATTAAAAGGTTTAGTTGATTATTATTTTTATTATTATCTAGTAGTCTTACATGATGATGATTATTTATACATGTGATGTATGATGTGTGGACGGATGATCATGGACCGTGTGATGTGTGTATTTGTGATTATTATTATTGAGGTCTGCGAACCTCCATTATATTTCTCGTTTATTGTCGGGCCTGCGTGCCTATGATTAAGTTGTAATCACATGAGGAGGCGCAGCGGGAGCGTGGATGCGATAGCGGGACCCACGAGACGGACGATCGTGATGCATGGAGATGCATCAAGATGTCGACGATGCTAGTCATAAGTGCCCAGCAAGCCAATCACGTGAGTGATGGCACGTGTGACTTGATACAGAATCTTTTTGCTTATTATATTTTGGCGTATATCACTTTATAACTATTGCATAAATGCATATATATTGTGATGTCCTTGGATTTGTGCAATGGGAATCGGATCGTGATGAGATCACGATAATGAGATCGATTCACCTTTAAACACATATCCTAAATAATCCCGGTCATAGGTTACTCGAGAGGGACATCGTGATAACCGGATAGACTGGTGTGCTGTATACCCGTCCATATGATGGATGCAGCTGGTCTCATAGCTGCTCGTGTAGGGACACTAGGGATACAGTACAGGTGCTCATTGGAGAATGAGTTCACTGATTGATCCGCTTACGGAATGCTGGATGGTTGATGATGCCTTATTGTCAGACAACGATTCCATAGTCCTAGTGGTGTATCTGGTTCTTAGACTTGAGACACCAAGGATGTCCTGTATGAGTGCTCCACTCTTTGATACCAGACTTATAGGTTTGGCTGTTCCCAGATCTAGTACAGCTGGTCATTGGGAGTGGTAGTCGACCTTACGAGGGCTATTGAGTGTCGATAGAGGATCATCCACTCTCGGTATCATGAGAGGAATATCCCATGTGTTCTTGCTCAGACAAATCCCTGCCTAGGGTCATTCGGGTTGAGAGAGAAAGAGTTCTCCAGGAGAATCCGATTAGAGCGAGACTCGAGTAGAAACCGTATGGGTCTGACAGCACCATGCTCGATATACGGTCTCTGGGATATTAGATGGATGAGGGACTATAGGTACATGGTAACTGAGGACAGACAGGTCCAATGGATTGGATTCCCCTGAATCGTCTGGGGACTACGGCGTAGTGGCCTAGTACTTCCGTAGTCGATGAGTCGAGTGAATTATTACAGAGATAATAATTCACTGAGTTAGAAGGAGTTCTGACAGGTATGACTCACGGCCAGCTCGATATTGGGCCTAGAGGGTCACACACATATGGTAGGCATTGCGATGAGTAGAGGTTCGGATATGAGATATCCGACGGAGCCCTTGTCTTATTGGATGCAGATCCAATACCCACTAGGGAAAGGACCCATTAGGGTTTTGACACGGGATCTCTATAAATAGGAGGGATTCACAGCCTCATAGGCTAGAGTCTTTGCTTGCCCTTCCTATTCTCCTCTCCCTCTCCACCTCAGAGTAGGCCTGGAGTTTTGAGGAGCGTCGTCGCAACCCTGCTGTGTGGATCACCGCTAGAGAGGAGGACGCTTGACCTCCTTCACCCTCTCCTAAGGATCTGCAAGGAAACAGGGATATACGATCTCCCTAGGTAACACAATCTCTATACGCAGTTTTTGTGTTTTTGCGGATTTTGCGCACCAATCTTCGCACGACGATGAACATCTTTTTGGGAATCAGGGATTTTTGTTTTCTTGTTCTTCCGCTGCGCATATGATGTCGCCCCCCCCCCCCCCCTATGATTTCCCAACAGTGGTATCAGAGCCAGGTTGTTCGTGCGAATGATTGGTTTTTGAACTGCGTGTGTTGTGTTTAGGAAGAATATTGACGTCAAAATCGTTGACGCAAAAGCAAGGAAGGGCAGCAACAGTTGCTGCCCTCGATCTGCATGCCTGCAGCCAGCCGCAGCCGCAGCCAGGCAGCACAGCGCCGGCGCATGCGCAAGCGCTGTGCCTGCAGCAGCCGGCCGGCGGTCTGCTTGCAGCAGGCTTGCGGCCGGCGGGGCTGGCAGCCCGCTCGGTAGAAGCGCCTGCGGCCACTGAGCCCGCGGGCAGAGGCGCCGCGGGGCAGCAGCGCGGGCTGAGGCACCGTAGGGCAGCGGCGCCTGTGGCCGCTGCTCCCACGGGCAAAAACCCCGCAGGGGCGGCCGCCAGCGAGGCAGCACCACCTGCGGGCGCTGACTCGCGGGCAGAACCGCCCGCGGAGGCGGCGGCGCCCGAAGAGGGCGCCCACCCGCAGCGGCATCGCCGCCAGCGGGCGTGCCGCCTGCAGGCGAGGGCAGTGCCCTCGCCCCGCCGCACAGGCCACCGCCAGCAGGGTGGCGGCGGCGGCGGCGCAGCAGCAAAGGGGAGAAGGGCATTAGGGTTTTCTGGGCAAAAAGACAGTTTAGCCCCCTCGGAATTTGAGAAATTCCAGTTTCTGTCTTTTGTCCAAATTACGAAAATACCCTTAGGAATTGAGAAATTCCCTATATATCCCTGATTTCAGAAAATATTAATTAATTAAAAGGTTTACTTGATTATTATTTTTATTATTATCTAGTAGTCCTACATGATGATGATTATTTATACATGTGATGTATGATGAGTGGACGGATGATCATGGACCGTGTGATGTGTGTACTTGTGATTATTATTATTGAGGTCTGCGAACCTCCATTATATTTCTCGTTTATTGTCGGGCCTGCGTGCCTATGATTAAGTTGTAATCACATGAGGAGGCGCAGCGGGAGCATGGAAGCCATAGCGGGACCCACGAGACGGACGATCGTGATGCATGGAGATGCATCAAGATGTCGACGGAACCGACGAGGACGAGATGGACGATCACAAGGCATGGAGATGCACCGTTGCACACATAGATCTTGATGTGAGTGATTAGGCCTACTGGCTCGGGCCTAATCATATTAGGTTGTGGTCCATGATCATCTGGTGTGATTGCTTATACACATACTAGATATGTATATATATTTGCATGCGATGTAGATATATATTAAATATGTATATGTGTGACATGTCATATTAGGAGACCAAATCATAGAAACATCTCTCGATAATATTAAGTCGGTAAACGTGAGGCAATTAGATTGACCCACGTGGCCTTCCATCGTTATGAGTAGGAACCGAATCCCGGTGTAGGTTGAGTTGGTCGAGTCCCTCGAGACTCACCTATATCGCGATTCGCTATCTTGCTTACGACATAGAGATGTCACCGGTGACCTGAGGGCATGATATGCTTGGTCGAGTCCCTCGAGGGTATATCATCAAATCAGACTCATCTTGTAACGAAGGTGTTGACTTAACCGAGCATCATGGTTGGTCGAGTCCCTCGAGGCCATGGTGATTCGGAGGCCGAACAGGACAGGAATCACAAGGAGTTGTGATCGGCAAGAGTTGTCTACCTTTTAGGCTTAGTGTGATTGGTCGAGTCCCTCGAGGTTACACTAAGACGCTGATTGGATCCTGATCCCCACTAGAAGTCTGCCGGAGACTTCCGTTTCACGTGCTGAGGGTGTCGCGTGACTCGTTAGTAAAATAGTGGGAGCATATTAAGATAGAAGTCCATATCTTGATAGTTTATTTCTTGCAAAATCTGCATGTTATTCATTTTTGCTACATCTTTATTTTCAGAAAATGTCGCTTTCAAATCCCTTACATGGCATACTTGATGTCAACCGCCTCACTGGTCCAAATTATACGGATTGGCTCCGTAACTTGAGAATTGTTCTCACAGCGGAGAAAATCGTGTACGTCCTTGATACAGTGATGCCTACGCCCGAAGAAGGGGCAAGCGAGGATGAGATCGCTCGCTACGTGAAGTACATTGATGACTCCACTCTTGCTCAGTGCTATATGTTGGGCTCTATGACTCCAGAGTTACAGAGACAACATGAAAAGATGGATGCCAGATCCATTCTCCTACATGTCCGTAAATTGTTTGAGGAATAGGGAAGGACTCAACGATATGAGATATCCAAGAGCCTTTTCCGCGCTAGGATGACTGAGGGGACACCGGTTCAGAACCATGTCCTAAAGATGATTGAGTGGATAGAGAAACTCACAGGTCTAGGAATGGTCCTAGAGGATAACTTGTGTGTGGACATTGTGCTTCAGTCCCTACCAGATTCCTTTTCACAGTTCATAATGAACTTTAATATGAACAAGCTTGAGGTGACTCTCCCAGAGCTCCTCAATATGTTGAGGGAGGCAGAGAGTACTATTAAGAAAGAGAAGCCAGTTCTCTACACTGGTGAGACCAGAAAGAAAAGGAAAGCAGAAAGGTCCCTTAAGAAGGGAAAGGGCAAGGGCAAACAAGGTAAAGCAAAGGTTGCTAAGAAAGACCCAACAAAGGACAAAGGCCAGTGCTTCCACTGTGGTAAAGATGGGCACTGGAAGAGAAACTGCAAAGAGTACCTTGCAGAAAGGGCGAAACAAAAGCTTGATGAAGCTTCAGGTACATTCATGATCAGTCTCCATTTGTCAGACTCTTATGATAACACATGGGTATTAGATACCGGTAGTGCATATCATATATGTAATTCGTTGCAGGTTCTGGCAAGGCCTAGGAGACTAGAGAGAGGCGAGATGGACCTCAAGATGGGTAATGGAGCAAAAGTTGCTGTATTAGCTATTGGCGAGGTCGCCCTACATCTGCCTAGTGGAGCTTTTATTGCATTAGATGCATGTTATTTTGTTCCTTCTATTATCAAAAACATTATCTCCATTTCATGTTTAACAGTTAGTGGATATAAATTTGTTTTTGAGAACAATGGTTGTTCGATATTATTAGATGATAAGATCATCACGAAAGGAACATTGCATAATGGTTTATTTATGTTAGACACCACTCCACATATCATGAATATAAATGTGTCCAAAAGGAAACGAGATGAGTTGAACAGTGCATACCTGTGGCATTGTAGGCTAGGTCACATCTATGAAAGAAGGATTCAAAAGTTGCTAAATGATGGATATCTAGATCCATTCGACTATGTGTCATATGCAACTTGTGAGCCTTGCATTCGTGGAAAACTGACCAACTCTCCATTTAGTGGAACTGGAGAGAGAGCCACTGAGTTGTTGGAACTCATACATAGTGATGTATGTGGACCCATGTCAACTCATGCCATTGGAGGTTACTCCTACTTCATTACATTTACTGATGATTTCTCAAGGTATGGATATGTGTACTTAATGAAGTACAAGTCCGAGGCCTTTGAGAAATTCAGAGAGTATAAGAATGAGGTGGAGAACCAGACTGGAAAGAGTATCAAAACTCTTCGATCAGATCGAGGAGGTGAGTACTTAAGTACAGAGTTTACTCACTTCCTCAAGGACCATGGGATATTATCCCAATGGACACCTCCTTATACACCTCAGCTCAATGGTGTCTCTGAAAGGAGAAATCGTACATTATTAGATATGGTACTGTCCATGATGAGTTTCGCTGACCTACCCATCTCATTCTGGGGATATGCCCTAGAAACCGCGGCTTACCTTCTGAACAGAGTTCTAACTAAGTCGGTGGTGTCTACACCATATGAGATATGGAAAGGGAAGAAGCCTGATCTTAAAGTAGTTAAGATTTGGGGCTGCTCTGCCCATGTTAAAAGACACAACCCCGATAAGTTAGAATCAAGGACAGGGCGATGTAAATTTGTGGGATACCCCAAGGAAATTTGTGGGTATTACTTCTATCATCTCGAGGACCAAAAGGTCTTTGTAGCTAAGAGAGCAGTGTTCCTTGAGAAGGAACACATTCTTGGCGGAGACAGTGGGAGAATGATAGAGTTGAGCGAAGTTAGGGAACCAAGCTCAAGCACCACTCTACAGCCCGAGTCTGTTCAGGTATCTAATACACAAGTTTCAACTTTACGCAGGTCTGATAGAGTATCCCATCCTCCTGAGAGATATGTGGGACATATTAGAGCAGAGGATGTAGAGGATATTGATCCTCAGACCTACGAGGAGGCTATTATGAGTATAGACTCCGGGAAGTGGAAAGAAGCCATGAATTCTGAGATGGATTCTATGTACTCCAATAAGGTTTGGAACCTAGTTGATGCACCCGAAGGTATTGTACCCATCGGTTGCAAGTGGATCTTTAAGAAAAAGATCGGAGTAGATGGAAAGGTAGAGACCTATAAAGCAAGGCTAGTGGCTAAGGGGTATCGTCAAAGGCAAGGTGTTGACTACGACGAAACTTTCTCACCCGTAGCAATGCTAAAATCCATCAGAATTCTATTGGCTATTGCAGCACACTATGATTATGAGATCTGGCAGATGGATGTGAAAACCGCATTCCTCAACGGGAACCTGGAGGAGGAGGTGTATATGATGCAACCTGAGGGATTCGTGTCCAAGAACTGCCCAGATAAGGTGTGTAGGTTGCTTAGATCCATTTATGGACTAAAGCAAGCTTCCCGAAGTTGGAACATAAGATTTGATGAGGCAATCAGATCTTATGACTTCATTAAGAACGAAGATGAGCCTTGTGTATACAGAAAGGTAAGTGGGAGCGCTATTAGCTTTTTGGTGTTATATGTGGATGACATCCTCATCATTGGGAATGACATAGGAATGCTATCCACAATAAAGGCTTGGTTATCTAGACACTTCTCCATGAAGGACTTAGGAGAAGCATCTTATATCTTGGGGATTAGAATCTATAGAGATAGATCCAAAAGGATGCTTGGCTTGTCCCAGTCCAAGTACATAGAAACTATTGTCAAAAGGTTTGGCATGGAAAATTCCAAAAGAGGTCTCATACCGATGAGACATGGGATATCGCTTTCTACGAGTATGTCCCCAAAGACTCCAGAAGAAAGGGCGAACATGAATATGATACCTTATGCCTCAGCAATAGGATCTATCATGTATGCCATGCTATGTACTAGGCCTGATATAGCGCATGCTCTGAGTGTCACGAGCAGGTATCAGGCGGATCCAGGCTTGGAGCACTGGAAAGCAGTAAAGTGTATCCTTAAGTACTTGAGAAGGACTAAGGATCTTTTACTAGTATATGGAGGTAATAGCCTTAAGGTTGAAGGCTACACTGACTCAAGTTTTCAGTCTGATGTCGATGATAGCAAGTCGAATTCAGGGTATGTGTACACCTTGAATGGAGGAGCAGTGTGCTGGAAGAGTTCCAAGCAAGATACCACTGCTGACTCGACCACAGAGGCGGAGTACATTGCTGCATCAGATGCAGCAAAGGAGGGAGTCTGGTTGAAGAAGTTCATCACAGATTTGGGAGTCGTGCCGGATAGTGAGGAGCCGATTTCCCTATATTGCGACAACAACGGGGCAATTGCTCAAGCGAAGGAACCTAGGTCTCATCAGAAATCTAAGCATGTTCTGAGGAGGTTCCACCTTATCAGAGAGATCGTGACCCGAGGAGATGTAGCAGTGGAAAGAGTTCCATCCGAAGATAACATTGCAGATCCACTAACAAAGCCATTGTCTCAGATTGTCTTTGAGCGTCACAGGGGTCTGATGGGGATCAGACACATAGGTGATTGGCTTTAGGTCAAGTGGGAGATTGCTAGTCATAAGTGCCCAGCAAGCCAATCACGTGAGTGATGGCATGTGTGACTTGATACAGAATCTTTTTGCTTATTATATTTTGGCGTATATCACTTTATAACTATTGCATAAATGCATATATATTGTGATGTCCTTGGATTTGTGCAATGGGAATCGGATCGTGATGAGATCACGATAATGAGATCGATTCACCTTTAAACACATATCCTAAATAATCCCGGTCATAGGTTACTCGAGAGGGACATCGTGATAACCGGATAGACTGGTGTGCTGTATACCCGTTCATATGATGGATGCAGCTGGTCTCATAGCTGCTCGTGTAGGGACACTAGGGATACAGTACAGGTGCTCATTGGAGAATGAGTTCACTAATTGATCCGCTTACGGAATGCTGGATGGTTGATGATGCCTTATTGTCAGACAACGATTCCATAGTCCTAGTGGTGTATCTGGTTCTTAGACTTGAGACACCAAGGATGTCCTGTATGAGTGCTCCACTCTTTGATACCAGACTTATAGGTTTGGCTGTTCCCAGATCTAGTACAGCTGGTCATTGGGAGTGGTAGTCGACCTTACGAGGGCTATTGAGTGTCGATAGAGGATCATCCACTCTCGGTATCATGAGAGGAATATCCCATGTGTTCTTGCTCAGACAAATCCCTGGCCAGGGTCATTCGGGTTGAGAGAGAAAGAGTTCTCCGGGAGAATCCGATTAGAGCGAGACTCGAGTAGAAACCGTATGGGTCTGACAGCACCATGCTCGATATACGGTCTCTGGGATATTAGATGGATGAGGGACTATAGGTACATGGTAACTGAGGACAGACAGGTCCAATGGATTGGATTCCCCTGTATCGTCTGGGGACTACGGCGTAGTGGCCTAATACTTCCGTAGTCGATGAGTCGAGTGAATTATTACAGAGATAATAATTCACTGAGTTAGAAGGAGTTCTGACAGGTATGACTCACGGCCAGCTCGATATTGGGCCTAGAGGGTCACACACATATGGTAGGCATTGCGATGAGTAGAGGTTCGGATATGAGATATCCGACGGAGCCCTTGTCTTATTGGATGCAGATCCAATACCCACTAGGGAAAGGACCCATTAGGGTTTTGACACGGGATCTCTATAAATAGGAGGGATTCACAGCCTCATAGGCTAGAGTCTTTGCTTGCCCTTCCTATTCTCCTCTCCCTCTCCACCTCAGAGTAGGCCTGGAGTTTTGAGGAGCGTCGTCGCAACCCTGCTGTGTGGATCACCGCTAGAGAGGAGGACGCTTGACCTCCTTCACCCTCTCCTAAGGATCTGCAAGGAAACAGGGATATACGATCTCTCTAGGTAACACAATCTCTATACGCAGTTTTTGTGTTTTTGCGGATTTTGCGCACCAATCTTCGCACGACGATGAACATCTTTTTGGGAATCAGGGATTTTTGTTTTCTTGTTCTTCCGCTGCGCATATGATGTCGCCCCCCCCCCCTATGATTTCCCAACAGACGAAACCGACGAGGACGAGATGGACGATCACAGGGCATGGAGATGCACCGTTGCACACATAGATCTTGATGTGAGTGATTAGGCCTACTGGCTCAGGCCTAATCATATTAGGTTGTGGTCCATGATCATCTGGTGTGATTGCTTATACACATACTAGATATGTATATATATTTGCATGCGATGTAGATATATATTAAATATGTATATGTGTGACATGTCATATTAGGAGACCAAATCATAGAAACATCTCTCGATAATATTAAGTCGGTAAACGTGAGGCAATTAGATTGACCCACGTGGCCTTCCATCGTTATGAGTAGGAATCGATTCCCGGTGTAGGTTGAGTTGGTCGAGTCCCTCGAGACTCACCTATATCGCGATTCGCTATCTTGCTTACGACATAGAGATGTCACCGGTGACCTGAGGGCATGGTATGCTTGGTCGAGTCCCTCGAGGGTATATCATCAAATCAGACTCATCTTGTAACGAAGGTGTTGACTTAATCGAGCATCGTGGTTGGTCGAGTCCCTCGAGGCCATGGTGATTCGGAGGCCGAATAGGACGGGAATCACAAGGAGTTGTGATCGGCAAGAGTTGCCTACCTTTTAGGCTTAGTGTGATTGGTCGAGTCCCTCGAGGTTACACTAAGACGCTGATTGGATCCTGATCCCCACTAGAAGTCTGCTGGAGACTTCCGTTTCACGTGCTGAGGGTGTCGCGTGACTCGTTAGTAAAATAGTGGGAGCATATTAAGATAGAAGTCCATATCTTGATAGTTTATTTCTTACAAAATCTGCATGTTATTCATTTATGCTACATCTTTATTTTTAGAAAATGTTGCTTTCAAATCCCTTACTTGGCATACTTGATGTCAAACCGCCTCACTGGTCCAAATTATACGGATTGGCTCCGTAACTTGAGAATTGTTCTCACAGCGGAGAAAAACGTGTACGTCCTTGATACAGTGATGCCTACGCCCGAAGAAGGGGCAAGCGAGGATGAGATCGCTCGCTACGTGAAGTACATTGATGACTCCACTCTTGCTCAGTGCTATATGTTGGGCTCTATGACTCCAGAGTTACAGAGACAACATGAAAAGATGGATGCCAGATCCATTCTCCTACATGTCCGCAAATTGTTTGAGGAACAGGGAAGGACTCAACGATATGAGATATCCAAGAGCCTTTTCCGCGCTAGGATGACTGAGGGGACACCGGTTCAGAACCATGTCCTAAAGATGATTGAGTGGATAGAGAAACTCACAGGTCTAGGAATGGTCCTAGAGGATAACTTGTGTGTGGACATTGTGCTTCAGTCCCTACCAGATTCCTTTTCACAGTTCATAATGAATTTTAATATGAAAAAGCTTGAGGTGACTCTCCTAGAGCTCCTCAATATGTTGAGGGAGGCAGAGAGTACTATTAAGAAAGAGAAGCCAGTTCTCTACACTAGTGAGACCAGAAAGAAAAGGAAAGCAGAAAGGTCCCTTAAGAAGGGAAAGGGTAAGGGCAAACAAGGTAAAGCAAAGGTTGCTAAGAAAGACCCAGCAAAGGACAAAGGCCAGTGCTTCCACTGTGGTAAAGATGGGCACTGGAAGAGAAACTGCAAAGAGTACCTTGCAGAAAGGGCGAAACAAAAGCTTGATGAAGCTTCAGGTACATTCATGATCAGTCTCCATTTGTCAGACTCTTATGATAACACATGGGTATTGGATACCGGTAGTGCTTATCATATATGCAATTCGTTGCAGGTTCTAGCAAGGCCTAGGAGACTAGAGAGAGGCGAGATGGACCTCAAGATGGGTAATGGAGCAAAAGTTGCTGTGGTAGCTGTTGGCGAGGTCCCCTTACATCTACATAGTGGAGCTTTTATTGCATTAAATGCATGTTATTTTGTTCCTTCTATTATCAAAAACATTATCTCCATTTCATGTTTAACAGTTAGTGGATATAAATTTGTTTTTGAGAACAATGGTTGTTCGATATTATTAGATGATAAGATCATCACGAAAAGAACATTGCATAATGGTTTATTTATGTTAGACACTACTCCACATATCATGAATGTAAATGTGTCTAAGAGGAAACGAGATGAAGTGAACAGTGCATACCTGTGGTATTGTAGGCTAGGTCACATCCATGAAAGAAGGATTCAAAAGTTGCTAAATGATGGATATCTAGATCCATTCGACTATATGTCTTATGCAACTTGTGAGCCTTACATTCGTGGAAAATTGACCAACTCTCCATTTAGTGGAACTGGAGAGAGAGCCACTGAGTTGTTGGAACTCATACATAGTGATGTATGTGGACCCATGTCAACTCATGCCATTGGAGGTTACTCCTACTTCATTACATTTACTGATGATTTCTCAAGGTATGGATATGTGTACTTAATGAAGTACAAGTCCGAGGCCTTTGAGAAATTCGGAGAGTATAAGAATGAGGTGGAGAACCAGACTGGAAAGAGTATCAAAACTCTTCAATCAGATCGAGGAGGTGAGTACTTAAGTATAGAGTTTACTCAGTTCCTCAAGGACCATGGGATATTATCCCAATGGACACCTCCTTACACACCTCAGCTCAATGGTGTCTCTGAAAGGAGAAATCGTACGTTATTAGATATGGTACGGTCCATTATGAGTTTCGCTGACCTACCCATCTCATTCTAGGGATATGCCCTAGAAACCGCAGCTTACCTTCTGAACAGAGTTCCAACTAAGTCGGTAATGTCTACACCATATGAGATATGGAAAGGGAAGAAGCCTGATCTTCAGGTTGTTAAGATTTGAGGCTGCCCTGCCCACGTTAAAAGACACAACCCCGATAAGTTAGAATCAACGACAGAGCGATGCATATTTGTGGGATACCCCAAGGAAACTTGTGGGTATTATTTCTATCATCTCGAGGACAAAAAGGTCTTTGTAGCTAAGAGAGCAGTGTTCCTTGAGAAGGAACACATTCTTGGCAGAGACAGTGGGAGAATGATAGAGTTGAGCGAAGTTAGAGAACCAAGCTCAAGCACCACTCTACAGCCCGAGTCTGTTCAGGTACCTAATACACAAGTTTCAACTTTACGCAGGTCTGATAGAGTATCTCATCCTCCTGAGAGATATGTGGGACAGGATGTTGAGGATATTGATCCTCAGACCTACGAGGAGGCTATTATGAGTATAGACTCCGGGAAGTGGCAAGAAGCCATGAATTCTGAGATGGATTCTATGTACTCCAATAAGGTTTGGAACCTAGTTGATGCACCCGAAGGTATTGTACCCATCGGTTGCAAGTGGATCTTTAAGAAAAAAGATCGGAGTAGATGGAAAGGTAGAGACCTATAAAGCAAGGCTAGTGGCTAAAGGGTATCGTCAAAGGCAAGGTGTTGACTACGACGAAACCTTCTCACCCGTAGCAATGCTAAAATCCATCAGAATTCTATTGGCTATTGCAGCACACTATGATTATGAGATCTGGCAGATGGATGTGAAAACCGCATTCCTCAATGGGAACCTCGAGGAGGAAGTGTATATGATGCAACTTGAGGGATTCGTGTCCAAGAACTGCCCAGATAAGGTGTGTAGGTTGCTTAGATCCATTTATGGACTAAAGCAAGCTTCCCGAAGTTGGAACATAAGATTTGATGAGTCAATTAGATCTTATGACTTCGTTAAGAACGAAGATGAGCCTTGTGTGTACAGGAAGGTAAGTGGGAGCGCTATCACCTTTTTGGTGTTATATGTGGATGATATCCTCATCATTGGGAATGACGTAGGAATGCTATCCACTATAAAGACTTGGTTATCTAGACACTTCTCCACTTACTTAGGGGAAGCATCCTATATCTTGGGGATTAGAATCTATAGAGATAGATCTAAGAGGATGCTTGGCTTGTCCCAGTCCAGGTACATAGAAACCATTGTTAAAAGGTTTGACATGGAAAACTACCAGAAGAAAGGGCAAACATGAATATGATACCTTATGCCTCAGCAATAGGGTCTATCATGTATGCCATGCTATGTACTAGGCCTGATATAGCGCATGCTCTGAGTGTCACGAGTAGGTATCAGGCGGATCCAGGCTTGGAGCACTGGAAAGCAGTAAAGTGTATCCTTATGTACTTGAGAAGGACTAAGGATCTTTTGCTGGTATATGGAGGTAATAGCCTTAAGGTTGAAGGCTTCACTGACTCAAGTTTTCAGTCTAATGTCGATGATAGCAAGTCGAATTCAGGGTATGTGTACACCTTGAATGGAGGAGCAGTGTGCTGGAAGAGTTCCAAACAAAATACCACTGCTGACTCGACCACAGAGGCGGAGTACATTGCTGCATTAGATGCAGCAAAGGAGGGAGTCTGGGTGAAGAAGTTCATCACAGATTTGGGAGTCGATACAGATAGCGACAAGTCGACTTCCTTATATTGCGACAACTATGGGGTGATTACTCAAATAAGGGAACCCGGGTCTCATCAGAAGTGTTCTGAGGAGGTTCCAGCTTATAAGAGAGATCGTAACCCGAGGAGATGTAGTAGTGGAAAGAGTTCCATCCGAAGATAACATTGCAGATCCACTGACAAAGCCGTTGTCTCAGATTGTCTTTGAGCGTCACAGGAGTCTGATGGGGATCAGACACATAGGTGATTGGCTTTAGGTCAAGTGGGAGATTGCTAGTCATAGGTGCCCAGCAAGCTAGTCACGTGAGTGATGGCACGTGTGACTTGATACAGAATCTTTTTGCTTATTATATTTTGGCGTATATCACTTTATAACTATTGCATAAATGCATATATATATTGTGATGTCCTTGGATTTGTGCAATGGGAATAGGATCGTGATGAGATCACGATAATGAGATCGATTCACCTTTAAACACATATCCTAAATAATCCCGGTCATAGGTTACTCGAGAGGGACATCGTGATAACCGGATAGACTGGTGTGCTGTATACCCGTCCATATGATGGATGCAGTTGGTCTCATAGCTGCTCGTGTAGGGACACTAGGGATACAGTACAGGTGCTCATTGGAGAATGAGTTCACTGATTGATCCGCTTACGGAATGCTGGATGGTTGATGATGCCTTATTGTCAGACAGCGATTCCGTAGTCCTAGTGGTGTATCTGGTCCTTAGACTTGATATACCAAGGATGTCCTGTATGAGTGCTCCACTCTTTGATGCCAGACTTATAGGTTTGGCTGTCCCCAGATCTAGTACAGTTGGTCATTGGGAGTGGTAGTCGACCTTACGAGGGCTATTGAGTGTCAATAGAGGATCATCCACTCTCGGCGTCATGAGAGGAATATCCTATGTGTTCTTGCTCAGACAAATCCCTGGCCAGGGTCATTCGGGTTGAGAGAGAAAGAGTTCTCCGGGAGAATCCGATTAGAGCGAGACTCGAGTAGAAACCGTATGGGTCTGACAGCACCATGCTCGATATACGGTCTCTAGGATATTAGATGGATGAGGGACTATAGGTACATGGTAACTGAGGACAGACAGGTCCAATGGATTGGATTCCCCTGTATCGTCTGGGGACTACGGCGTAGTGGCCTAGTACGTCCGTAGTCGATGAGTCGAGTGAATTATTACAGAGATAATAATTCACTGAGTTAGAAGGAGTTCTGACAGGTATGACTCACGGCCAGCTCGATATTGGGCCTAGAGGGTCACACACATATGGTAGGCATTACGATGAGTAGAGGTTCGGATATGAGATATCTGACGGAGCCCTTGTCTTATTGGATGTAGATCCAATACCCACTAGGGAAGGACCCATTAGGGTTTGACACGGGATCTCTATAAATAGGAGGGATTCACAGCCTCATAGGCTAGAGTCTTTGCTTGCCTTTCCTATTCTCCTCTCCCTCTCCACCTCATAGTAGGCCTAGAGATTTGAGGAGCGTCGTCGCAACCCTGTTGTGTGGATCACCGCTAGAGAGGAGGACGCTTGACCTCCTTCACCCTCTCCTAAGGATCTGCAAGGAAACAGGGATATACGATCTCCCTAGGTAACACAATCTCTATACGCAGTTTTGTGTTTTGCGGATTTTTTGTGCACCAATCTTCGCACGACGACGAACATCTTTTTGGGAATCGGGGATTTTGTTTTTCTTGTTCTTCCGCTGCGTATATGATGTTGCCCCCATGATTTCCCAATAGGTACCATTGCCCAGAATTCCTGGGAGACCGAGTCTCCCAAGTGGTGCCACCACCGGTCGGGAATTCAAGGTCCTGATTGGGCCTTGAATCTGACCCAAACCAGCCCAACTTAGGGCCCAGTTGGCCCCTTATTAAGTTAGTGGGATTACCTCCCAATCCTAACTTAATTTATGCTCTAACTATGATAATAAAGACATGATTACTGCACTTCATGTTACGGTGCATCAATTGCTCTTCCGGCGTACTTCCGGCGAACATCCGACAAACTCTTGGCAATGCTCCGGCGGACCCTCGGCAAGCTCCTGGACTTTGCGATGATTTTCTTGGCGAGTTCTGATGAGCTTCTATTGCAAGCTCTTGGACTTCTCGGTTGGTTCCCGCGAAACTTTCGACGAATATTTGGACTTCCGTTGAACTCTTGAACTCCCAACATGATCTCCATCTTGACTCCGGCACAACACCTGCTTTATGTCTTACTAACATCGTAGTTAATCCTATACACTTTTCTCAACATATAGATTAGATCTAACAAATGACAATTGACTTCATCATCAAAATCCGAGATTCAACAATCTTCCCCTTTTTGATGTTGATAATCAATTGATGACGGAATTAACCTTAACTTCCCCTATCTATATGCCATACTTGAGAAAAGACATTCTTGAATTCATGGCCTTTCAATTCAAGAGACATATTGATAAGTTAAGTTCATTTAAACTTATCAATACACACATCATGATTCCTATCATGATCTTGTTGAATCTCGTATTTTGATGATGAAACTACTTGATATATGTTTATGATTTAATCTGCGTTTTGAGTGACGCAGGGTGCTTCGATCAGGATGAGACAATTAAAGCAAGAAAATCATGTTGTTCCGGAGGAACATGTCAGAAGATTGGACGTCGGGCCGGTGGATCGGTCGACGTATCGATAGAAGGCTTCGGGTCGTGGACTCGGGCATCGGGCCAAGATAAGCGGGTATTGTGCCAAGGATATCGGAGTTGCGGAGCCAACAGGCCGATTGGGCAATAGGCTGCAGGAAAGGATGATGCGCCGAAGAATCGGACGAAGCGTCGAGGGACCAATGACTTGCCGGACAACTTGGTTAATTGCTTAGGATTAATTGTCTCGATCGAAGTTTTTGTTTTGAGTGTGCAGGATTAACTACGATGGAAGAAAGACATGCAGCAGGAGTTACGCCATAGTCAAGTTCATGATCACGTTGGGAGTTCAAGAGTTCGACGGAAGTTCGGACGGTCGTCGGAGGTTCTACGAGAACAGATCCGAGAAGTCCAGAAGCTTGCCAAGCGAAGCTCGTCGGAACTCGCCAAGTGGATCGTCGCAAAGTCCAGGAGTTTGCCAGAAGTCCGCAGGAGCATCACCGAGGGTTCATCGGATGATCGACGGAAGTTCGCCGGAAACTCGCCCGAAGAAGCGATTGACGCACCGAAGCAAAGCTGCAGAAATTGTCTTAGATCTAATCATAGTTAGCACATTGATTAAGTTGAAAAATGGGAGGTGATCCCATTAGCTTAATCTTGGGGCAATTGGGCCCCTGAAAGACTGAAATTGTGCCGAATGGAGCTAACCATTCGGACCCTGATTGCACCAGGAGGTGCAAGCGCCTAGGCCAGGAGGTGGCACCGCCTGGGCTAAGCCTCGCAGCGAGACTGGGCGGTGCAACCGCCCCAGCCAGGAGGTGGCACCGCCTAAGCTCAGTCTTCGAGCTAGACTGGGCGGTGCAACCTCCCTGACAGAGAGGTGGCACCGCTTGAGCTCGGTCTTCGAGATCTGGCAGAGAGGTGCAACCGCCTCAGTCAAAAGGTGGCACCGCCTGGGGCTCAATCTCCGAGCCAGACTCAGGAGGTGCAACCGCCCCTGACACAGAGGTGCAACCGCCTGGGCTCAGTCTTCGAGCTCTGCCAGGCGGTGCAACCTCTCCAGTCAGGAGGTGCAACCGCCTGATCCCGGAATTCTGGGATTTGATCATTTTGAGCTCCAAATTTGAATTGGGTTGGGGCCTATAAATACCCCACCCATTCAACACTGAAAAGATACAGACCTACACCTAATTCTTGATCTTTTCTATGATTCTAAGAGCTCAAATTTGTGAAAAGTCCTAAAGTTCTCCTCTTTCTGTTCTTCAAGTCTTGAGTTGTAAAGAGAGGAGAGAAAGGTCCTGTAAGGGTTGTCTCCTGAGCCCATCAAAAGGAGTGAATCTGTAAAAGGGCAGTTAGCCTTCGCCTATTGAAGGAAGGCCTCTAGTTGACGTCGGTGACCTCGTCGGTGGAGGAAGCCAAAAGTGGAGTAGGTCAAGACTGACCGAACCACTCTAAATCTCTAGTTTGCATTTATTTTGAGCACTTTATCATTACTGCAAACCACCTACATAGCTACTGCTCTCTGCGCCTTTACGAACAAGTTTCTTAGTGCTGATCTTTCCGAATCTGCATTCAGACGTAAATCGGTGTTTTCATACATTACAATTTACGTTTTGATTCTGCAAAATTGTCTTCTGCGCTTTTACGAACGAAGTTTCTAAGTTCAGATCCCTTTAAAACTACGTTTAGACATAAACTGCACAAACTGTGTTTAGACGTAAAACTGTGTTTTAGACGTAAACTACTTTTAAACGTAAAACTACGTTTAGACGTAAAATTGCGTTTAGACGCAAACTGCGTTTAGACGTAAAACTACGTTTAGACGTAAAACTACGTTTAGACGTAAAACTGTGTTTAGACGTAAAACTACGTTTAGACGCAAACTGCACTACGCTTAGACGCAATCTGATCTTAGACGCAAACTACGCTTAGACGCAATCTACATTTAGACGCAAACTGCATTTAGACGCAAACTGCGTAAACTGCGCTTAGACGCAAACTGTGTTTAGACATAAACTGCACTTAATCATAGGTATTCTTAGAATCGGCTTTTGCATCAAAATAGTTTTTATCAAACGAACGTAGCTTTCGTTTTTAATCGCTGAAAGATTTCCGCTGCACTAATTCACCCCCCCCCCCCCCTCTTAGTGCTCTTGATCCTAACAATTGGTATCAGAGCGGGGTATTTCTCATTTCGGATTTACACCCGAGAGAAATGGCTCTTCAAGAGGGCTTTTCGGTCTTTCGTCCACCGTTCTTTAACGGATTGGACTACACTTATTGGAAAACTCGAATGAGAGTTTTCTTAATTTCTCTAAATCTGGATTTATGGAATATCATTGAAAACGGTTTTCAACCTCCCTCTAAACCGATGAACGAATGATCGGATTTAGAGAAGAAGTATTTTTCTTTAAACGCAAAGGCTATGAATGCCTTATTTTGCGCTTTGGACAAAAATGAGTTCAATCGGATTTCTACGTGCGAAACGGCTTTTGACATTTGGCGAACACTTGAGATCACGCACGAGGGAACTAGTAGAGTCAAAGACTCGAAAGTTAACTTTTTATTTCATGATTTTGAGCTTTTTCGAATGCAACCAAGCGAGACTATAGGCGACATGTACACCCGTTTCACGGATGTCGTCAATAGTTTAAGAGCTCTTGGAAAATGTTTTTCGGATTTTGAACTCGTAAACAAGATTTTGCGCTCACTTTCTAAACCTTGGGATTCAAAAGTAACTACTATTCAAGAATCGAAAAACTTGAACCAATTTCCACTTGAAGAACTAATTGATTCATTGATCACATATGAAATCACGTGCAATGCACGTGAAGAACTTGAGAACCACCTTCCAAAGAACAGGAAGGATTTGGGACATAGAACATTTGAAGACCACTCGAGCATAAGCTCAAGTGATGGTGAACTTAAACTACAAATGAAACAAAAATTAAAAAATAAAAAGAACGGAACTACTTGCTTTGAACGCAAGAAGAAGAACAAAAATTGGGATGAATCGAGCTCCTCCGAAGACGAGGAGAAAATCAACAAAGGCGAGGTGGCAAACTATGCCTTTACGCCTTTCGACGCTGAGGTAATCAAAATGCCTTTAATTTACTTTGAAATTACATAATGCTTTTCATAATGCATTTTTTTTTATTTAATTTTCTTGAAAGTTGCATGTTTAATAATTTTATAATGAAAATACAAAAAATTAGGAATCATGCTTATCATTCTAGTAATTTTGAAAATAATCATGAAAATTACATGTTTATGATAAACAAAATGATTTTGATTAAAAATACCTTATGAAATCATGCTATATGTGGTTGAGAAATAATAATGTGTATCATGTTGATTTCCATTGTTATTTCTCGATTTTGAGTATATGAAATCATGTTTAATTTGAAGTTACGATTAATGAGTATATATTTTTGAAATTATGTATGATGATTCTTGATTATCAATTTTCATGATAATAACAGTGGCTTTAAAAAAAAATTGATGCATGTTTTCATAAATGAAAAGGCATGCTAACACGAAATCGACCACTTAAAATGAAACACTTAAAAAGGAAAAAATATATTACCAATGAAATCATGAATCTATTTATGTTATAAATTTTGTGAGCCATAAAAATGATTTTGATGATTCAAATTTGAAATGATTTTTATTAAAATCATGATCTTGATTTTTCTCTTGAATGATTATGACTTGTATTCCTTGATATGATTTTTATACAATTCTTTGTATTTATGAAATATTTATCTCATCACCCAATTATTTCTTTTTCAATATTCCTCAAGTGATGATATGAATGCATGAGATATTCATGAATTTATTTTGATGTATGCAAATGAGAAGCTTCGATCATGCATGGTAGAATGGAATGTGACAAATTAATACCATGATGATTTAAAATATTTATGATTTGGAATGATGCATATGTATTTTTTTTTTTTTTGATGTGTATCATGAATGCTTTAAATGATAAATGTTTGGAATCATGATTAAAATGAAGTGATAAATACTTAAAAAATATTGATTTAATGTTCGGTATCATGAATACTTCATTATCATACATTAAAATAGTGATAAATATTTTGAAAATAAATGATTGTATCATGTTAGATGATTTTATATATTGTGCATGATAAGCTATAAGTGGTGATTGAAACAATGATTGAAATAATATGAATAATGATTTGGAATCATGCATATAATAATGAGTTTATATGTTTTGAAAATGTGCATGTTTTAATTTGAAAATATAATGATGCACAAATGAGATTGATACTAACCTTTGTCATGATTTAAAAATTGATGTAAAGGGTTTTTCCCTTCTTTTTGACAATGACAAAAGGGGAGATAGCTAGCTTGCACAATTCAAGAAGAAAGCAAAAATTGCACTTCTCAAAAGAGAAGAAATTGCTATCTTGAACATCACCAAGAAGTACTATCTTGCAAATCTCAAGACACACAAATGCAATCATGCAAAATTTGTAATTTTGCACATCATTAAAAATTATGATGCTTTGGTGATTATGCATGTTCTAAAATGTTATAAAATTCACTAGCTTGCATGATGTAGAACTTAGCTATATTGAACATCACCAAGGAATGCTATCTTGCCTATCTCAAGAAGCAAAAAGTTAACTTGTACATCTAGCAAAACTTATATTTCAAGAAGCAAGAGTTGCTTTCTTGAACATCTCAAAAGTACTAGCTTGCAGGCCTTAAAATGTAGAAATTTTTTGCTAGCTTGAATATGGTGAACTTGCTATCATACTACCATGATGATGAGCATACCGTATCTTCATGATTATATTTGAAAAACTATGGCAAAAATCTGTCTGAATGATTAAACTTGTTAAAATTATTTTTCGGACTTTTTTGATTAAATGATCAAATCGCTTGATTGCCATAATGATTTTACACAATTACTTGCCATGATTACATGTTGGAAATTATGTGCTTGAATACAAAAATTTCCATGATAATAAGCATGTTTTACCTTCATGAGTGTAATTGAATATCTCTAGTAAAACCCTGTCCGAATGTATGAAAGGTTCAAATTTCATTTTCGGATTTTCTTGATCCTAACAATTGGATTTTCTTGATACATTATCCTCTTTTGAACTTAACAAGCATATGTCATATCAAGTTTAATTCACATCATTGATTTTTGACATATGGAATCATCTAGCAAATGCACTTATCATGTGAAAAATATTTTTCGAGAAACATATTTGATGATTCCCTCTTATAAAAGAAAGATATACAAGGATTTGACTCACTTACATATCTTAATCCTTGCAAAAATGAAGTGTGCTTTAACATCTTATCGATTTGAACTTCACATATGGCTTTCCTCCTTTATGTAAAAAGATAACAAATAAAAAGGATGAAGCAATAAAAGCTATCTCCATGTCATGTTTTCCTCGAGATGTTTGCATAACTGGTATCCTATCACTCACTATTGGAAAATGACATGAACCAACTTATGGCATCGCACTTATATTTAAAATTTACTTATATCGTTCTCCTTGTTGTTGATGACAAAGGGGGAGAAATATATGAATTGATATGTTTGCTATCACTAATGCTATGATTAGGCCATACTTGCATCACCAAGAAATATATGATTGCTATCACTGCTATATGCCCTGTAACAAGATATCAAACAAAAATCTGCATCATGTGTTAAGATGTCAAGAACTTGTATCGTAATTTTACGCTTTGATATCATGACATATGATGAAATGCTACAATTGATAAACACTTGAAATAGTTGCGTTACGATATCAAAAGCTAGCATTGCAAAGGAAGCAAAAATTTGCTAGCTTGCAACTTGCATATTTCAAGAAGCAAGAGTTGCCTTCTTGAACATCTCTAAACTGCTAGCTTGCAAGTTCTAAAATGTTGTAACATTGCTAGCTTGCATGTGCTATCTTGTATGTCATAAAACTTGCATATCTAAAACTTGATAGCTTGAATGTTCTAAGCATGATGTAACATTTGCTAAATTTTCTGGCTTCAAAACTGCATGATGATAACAATAGATATTATGTTTTTCATGCAATGAGTTAAACTTATATCATGATGATTGTGGTACTTCTCCTTTTTGTTGATGACAAAGGGGGAGAAGTATGTTGATGACATAACATGTTATGCATAAGTTTATGCATAAGTTCATGATAACGTGTTGCAAGTATTCATGATGAATATTGCAATGACTTGAATTCAGTTTGAATTCAAGGTTCTATCAATATGGTATATTGATAGGGGGAGTTTGTTTAAACTCTGGGAGTTAAGGTTAACTCCGTTTATGATGACATATTGCTTAGATTTTTGAATCTAAAAGTTTCTATCAATATGGCATATTGATAGGGGGAGTTTGTTTAAACTCCGGGAGTTAAGTTTAACTCCGTCATCAAGTAGTTGTCATCATCAAAAAGGGGGAGATTGTTGAATCTCGTATTTTGATGATGAAACTACTTGATATATGTTTATGATTTAATCTGTGTTTTGAGTGACGTAGGGTGCTTCGATCAGGATGAGACAATTAAAGTAGGAAAATCATGTTGTGCTGGAGGAACATGTCAGAAGATTGGACGTCGGGCCGGTGGATCGGTCGACGTATCGACAGAAGGCTTCGGGCCGTGGACTCGGGCATCGGGCCAAGATAAGCGGGTATTATGCCAAGGATATCGGAGTTGCAGAGCCAACAGGCCGATTTGGCAATAGGCTGTAGGAAAGGACGATGCGCCGAAGAATCGGACGAAGCGTCGAGGGACCAATGACATGCCGGACAACTTGGTTAATTGCTTAGGATTAATTGTCTCGATCGAAGTTTTTGTTTTGAGTGTGCAGGATTAACTACGATGGAAGAAAGACATGCAGCAGGAGTTGCGCCGGAGTCAAGTTCATGATCACGTTGGGAGTTCGAGAGTTCGACGGAAGTTCGGATGGTCGTCGGAGGTTCTGCGAGAACAGATCCGAGAAGTCCAGAAGCTTGCCAAGTGAAGCTCGTCGGAACTCGCCAAGTGGATCGTCGCAAAGTCCAGGAGTTTGCCGGAAGTCCGCAGGAGCATCACCGAGGGTTCATCAGATGATCGACGGAAGTTCGCCGGAAACTCGCCGGAAGAAGCGATTGACGCACCGAAGCGAAGCTGCAGAAATTGTCTTAGATCTAATCGTAGTTAGCACATTGATTAAGTTGGAAAATGGGAGGTGATCCCATTAGCTTAATCTTGGGGCAATTGGGCCCCTAAAAGACTAAAATTGGGCCGAATGGAGCTAACCATTCGGACCCTGATTGCACCAGGAGGTGCAACCGCCTAGGCCAGGAGGTGGCACCGCCTAGGCTAAGCCTCCCAGCGAGACTGGGTGGTGCAACCGCCCTAGCCAGGAGGTGGCACCGCTTGAGCTCAGTCTTCGAGCTAGACTGGGCGGTGCAACCTCCCTGACAGAGAGGTGGCACCGCTTGAGCTCGGTCTTCGAGCTCTGGCAGAGAGGTGCAACCGCCTCAGTCAAGAGGTGGCACCGCCTGGGGCTCAGTCTCCGAGCCAGACTCAAGAGGTGCAACCGCCCCTAACACAAAGGTGCAACCGCTTGGGCTCAGTCTTCGAGCTCTGCCAGGCGGTGCAACCTCTCCAGTCAGGAGGTGCAACCGCCTGATCCCAGAATTCTGCAATTTGATCGTTTTGAGCTCCAAATTTGAATTGGGTTGGGGCCTATAAATACCCCACCCATTCAACACTGAAAAGATACAGACCTACACCTAATTCTTGATCTTTTCTGTGATTCTAAGAGCTCAAATTTGTGAAAAGTCCTAAAGTTCTCCTCTTTCTGTTCTTCAAGTCTTGAGTTGTAAAGAGAGGAGAGAAAGGTCCTGTAAGGGTTGTCTCCTGAGCCCATCAAAAGGAGTGATTCTGTAAAAGGGCAGTTGGCCTTCGCCTATTGAAGGAAGGCCTCTAGTTGACGCCGGTGACCTCGTCGGTGGAGGAAGCCAAAAGTGGAGTAGGTCAAGACTGACCGAACCACTCTAAATCTCTGGTTTGCGTTTATTTTGAGCACTTTATCATTACTGCAAACCTCCTACATAGCTACTGCTCTCTGCGCCTTTACGAACAAGTTTCTAAGTGCTGATCTTTCCGAATCTGCATTCAGACGTAAATCAGTGTTTTCATACATTACATTTTACGTTTTGATTCTGCAAAACTGTCTTCTGCGCTTTTACGAACGAAGTTTTTAAGTTCAGATCCCTTTAAAACTGCGTTTAGACGTAAACTGCACAAACTGTGTTTAGACGTAAAACTATGTTTTAGACGTAAACTACTTTTAAACGTAAAACTACGTTTAGACGTAAAACTGCGTTTAGACGCAAACTGCGTTTAGACGTAAAACTACGTTTAGACGTAAAACTATGTTTAGACGTAAAACTGCGTTTATACGCAAACTGCACTGCGCTTAGACGTAATCTGATCTTAGACGCAAACTGCGCTTAGATGCAAACTGCGCTTAGACGCAATCTGTATTTAGACGCAAACTGCATTTAGACGCAAACTGTGTTTAGACATAAACTGCACTTAATCATAAGTATTCTTAGAATCGGCTTTTGCATCAAAATAGTTTTTATCAAACGAACGCAGCTTTCGTTTTTAATCGCTGAAAGATTTCCGCTGCACTAATTCACCCCCCCTCTTAGTGCTCTCGATCCTAACAGATCTAACATTTTTAAAATGATGTCAAGGCATAACATCCATTTTCAAGTCTAATATTTCAATTATGAAGGATGACAAACATAGCAATTCATCATTCTATGGCAAGATATCAATTTGTAAAATTACAAGTAAAGCTCTAGATATCTTATCATAATGAAGAAAATTTAACATGCAAACATTTCAAGTATAAAATTCCATACATTTATCATCAATTTATCACATTTTGGTATTATTTCTCCCCCTTTTTCATTAACAAAAAGGAGAACAATTCAAAAATGCAAGTGTAGTTAAAATTCATGTTACATTTCAAATTTATAAAAATTCATACCAATCATATTTCAAGCATTCATGACATGTTATCATTCAAAAGTTCTCAACATTAAAATTTATAAACATTAAGGAGATAGCTTTCATTAACTTCTTCCCCTTTTTTTTTATCATCAAAAATTTGCATGAAGAAGGAAAGAAAGGCGAAAAATCCATTGAAAACCAACTTTGAATGAAATTAAAAATGATAAAAGAGTTTCATTAAATCATGCTTCAATTTTCACAATGATCAAAATATTCATGTGAAATCAAATCCTCATTCTTGCAAGTGTTCATCTCATAATAAAATCATAAAATTTCTTCCTTCATTAAGAAAGAATTCATGTGAAAGAATCATTATATGAAGGATAAAAGAAATTCCAAGAATTAATCTTCATAATGAGAGGAGCATCACATCAAAACTATTTCTCAATAAAAACTCACAAGAGATAAATCCAAGAGATGCATTTGTCAATGACTTCCATGAATCAAACATATAAATACTTTATGCATTTATAAAATATTTTGTCATAGCTTTTCATCACTACTTGCATCATGATAACATGCTCATCATCATAGAAACTTTTAGCATCAAGGCATAGAATTTCCAACATCAAAGTAAACATGTTATTGAAGCACACAACCTTATCATCATGTAAGAATTGCATCATAAAATTATCATTATTAGCACATAATTTAAGTGAGTGATCAAAGAATCAAGAAAGTCCGAAACCGAAGTTTAATAGATTCATGCATTCGGACACATTAACATTCCTAACTCTCTTCTAATAAAATTAAATTATTCTTCACTTAAAGGCTTTGTAAAAATATCAGCTAATTGATGTTTTATATCAATAAACGATTACATCAAGATTAGTTACATGATCTCGTATAAAGTGATGCCTAATGTCAATATGTTTTGTTCTAGAGTATTGAATAAGATTCTTTGTTAAATATATTGCACATATGTTATCACATTTTATGAGGATATTTTTAAGATGAAACTTATAATCCTCTAAAGTGTTTTTCATCCACACAAGTTGTGCACAGCATGCACTAGCTGCAATATACTCGATTTTAGTTATAGATAGTGCAACCAAATTTTATTTCTTGGAAGTCTAAGAAACAAGTGTGTGTCCTAAAAATTGACATGTTCCTAAAGTACTTTTTCTATCTAATCTACATCCAGCAAAATCCGTATCAGCATAAGCAATTAGCTCAAAGTTTTTGAATATTGGATACCATAATCCTAGATTTGTGGTTCCTTTAAGATATCTAAGTATTCTCTTAACTACTTTAAGATGAGATGTCTTAGAATTACATTGAAACCTAGCACAAAGTCCTACACTAAACATAATATCTTATCTAGTTGCGGTGAGATAAAGTAAACTTTCTATCATACCCCTATAAGCTTTTTGATCAAAGCTTTCTCCACTTTCATCAATTTCTAACTTAGTGGAGGTGCTCATAGGAGTGTTGATAGCCTTTGAGCTATCCATATTAAACCTTTTTAGCAAATCTAAGATATATTTTGTTTGACTAAGAAATATATCATTACTTAGTTGTTTGATTTGTAAGCCTCAAAAGAAAGTTAATTCCCCCATCAAACTCATTTCAAATTCAAGACTCATACTTTTAGCAAATGATTCATAAAGAGATTCATTCGTAGAACCAAAAATGATATCATCAACATAAATTTGAACAATAAGAAAATTATTTTCAAAATTTTTGATAAACAATGTAGTATCGACCTTGCCTTTAGAGAAATTATTTTCAATAAGAAATTAACTAAGTCTCTCATACCAAGCCCTTGGGGCTTGTTTTAAACCATAGAGAGCTTTAGTTAATTTAAACATGTGATTAAGGAGACTATCATTCTCAAATCCGGGAGGTTATTCAACATAAACTTCTTCGGAAATAAAACCATTAAGAAAAGCACTTTTAACATCCATTTGAAACAACTTGCATAGGCAAGAAGCATCCTTATGGCTTCTAATCCAGCCACATGAGTGAAGGTTTCTTTGTAATCGATATCTTCTTCTTGCTTAAAACCTTTGGCCATTAATCTAGTCTTGTTTCTAACCATGATACCAAATTCATCTTGCTTGTTTCTAAAGACCCATTTAGTACCAATAACTAAATGATCATATGGCCTAGGAACAAACTTCCACACCTCATTTCTCTCAAATTGATTTAGCTCGTCTTGCATGGTGATAATCCATGAATCATCATTCATGGCTTCGTCAATACATTTAGGTTTAATTTGGAAGAGAAAAGCGGCATTGGCACAAAAATTTTTAAGAGAAGAACATGTTTGAACACCTTTAGATGTGTCTTCTATAATTACCTCCTTAGGATGAGCATCTACATACTTCCAATCCTTGAGTAAGGATGTTTTGGAAGTAGATACATCTAAGTTGCTGGAAGAAGAAAGGATTTAATTTAAATTCAAAGCATCAAAATTAACATCTTCATCAAAATCATTTTTCTTAATTTCGAAAACCTCATTAAAAACAATATGAATGGATTCTTCTATAATCAAAGTTCTTTTATTAAAGATATAGAATGCTTTAGAAATAGAAGAATAGCTAAGAAAAATTCATTCATTGGATTTAGCATCAAATTTTTCGAAGACATCTTTTTTATTCAAGATAAAACACTTACACCCAAAAATTTTAAAATATGAAACATTAGGTTTTTTGTATTTCTATAACTCATAAGGAGTTTTGGTGAGTAAGGGTCTCACTAGAACTCTATTCATGATATAGCATGCCGTGTTTACTACTTTAGCCCAAAAATATTTAGGTAGACTATGTTCATTCAATATGGTTCTTGCCATTTCTTATAAATTTCTATTATTTCTTTCTACTACTCCATTTTGTTGAGGATTTCTTAGAGTAGAGAAGTTATGGTTGTATCCATTCGATTCATAAAATTCTTGAAAATCATAGTTTTGAAATTCACCACCTAATCACTTCGAATTGACGAAATCATAAAACCCTTTCCATTTTGAACATGTTTACAAAACTTGGAGAAATATCTAAATCATCCACTTTTATGTGTCAAAAAATAAGTCCATGTGTATCTACTATAATCATCCACGATGACAAACGCGTATTTGCTACCTCCTAGGCTTAATGTAGAAATTGGTCTGAACAATTCCATATGGATTAATTGCAAAGGTCTAGAGGTGCTCATTTGGTTCTTAGGTTTGAAGCTACCTTTTATTTGTTTTCCTAGTTGACATGCATCACACACATTATCTTTGACGAACTTGATATGAGGAATTCCTCTTACAATTTCTTTAGATAAAATTTGAGAGATTAGTTTCATGCTAGCATGACCTAATCTCCCATGCCAAAGCCAAGCATCGTCATTTAAAATCGAAAAACACATTTCATTGCAAAGATCATTGATGTCAATAGTGTATATATTATTTTGTTTTAGTGCAATCATAGATGTGTTTTTGTATAGTTTTTCAATAATGCAAGTATTAGATTCAAATCTAATAATATATCCTTTATCACATAATTGACTAATACTTAAAAGGTTATACTTTAAGCCATCAAGTAAATACATATCTTCAATAAAAAAGTTGGATGTGTTGCATATAGTTCCTTTGCCAATGATTTTACCCTTATTGTTGTCTCTGAAGGTAACATATCCTTCGTCAAGGCTAGTGAATTTAGAGAATTAAGATGGATCTCTAGTCATATGCCTTGAGCTTCCACTATCAAGGTACCATCTCTTGCTCCTAGCTTGTGATGGTATATTTTTCTACAAAAAGAGATTATTTTTAGGCACCCATTTGACCTTGGGTGCCTCAAAAATCAATCTACTTGGCTTATCATATTACATTGAGTCATTTGAGGTTCTTCTAGGAATCCAAATCAATTTATGTGGACTACATTTCTTGAATGGACAATGATAAGCTACATGCTCAAATTCACAACAAAAGTTGCATTTGTTTCGGGATGAAACATGCAAAGTAGGGCCTTTAACAAAGTTAGTTGGATTTTGGTGAAAGCTACTTACAAATCCGATTCCACTTCTTTTATGAATGTGACCCTTATTGGCAAGGATCATGTTCAAAGACTTACTACTAACCTTAAATTTTTTTAAGGTATCTTTGAGTAGCAAGTTTTCCTTTCTAAGTGTTTTTACTTCATGGCATTTCGTATATGGAGTTAAACTATCATTATACTTAATTTTTAATTTATCGAAATACTAATAAGAGAATCATGCTCTTTTTTAATAATTTATATTTTTTACTAATTGATTTACATTCATCAAATAATTCATGAAAAGTATTTAATAGTTCATCAAATGATAAATTTGCGTCTAATGAACTTGTTACCTCATCTCCAATGGCCATTACCGCATAATGAGAAACTTGCTCTGTGTTGGTTGGCTCCTCTTCTTTGCTTTGAGAGCCTTCTTCTTTGGTGTCCTCTTCTTGGCTTGGGGATATTCACTCTTGTAGTGTCCCGGCTTCTTATATTCGTAGCATATTACTTGATCTTTCTTGGGTTCAAATTTATTTTTTGTATCATTTTTAAATTTGTTCCTTTTTATGAATTTTTTAAAATTTCTTGTTAAAAGTGCCAAGTCATCATCAAAGTCTTCATCACTTGAGTTTTCTTTCAAATTATCTTCTTATGTTCTCAATGCTATATCCTTTCTGTTCTTTAGAAGGGTGTTCTCAAGCTCTTCATGAGCGTTGCATGTCATTTCAAAGGTCATTAGTGGCCCAATTAGTTCTTCAAGAGGAAAATTATTTAAATATTTGGCCTCTTGAATGGCCGTGACTTTAGGGTCCCAACTCTTTAGAAGGGATTTAAAACTTTATTAACGAGTTCAAAATCTGAGAAACTTTTACCAAGTCCATTTAGACCATTGATGACATCCATAAATCGGGTGTATATGTCTCCAATAGTCTCACTCGGTTTCATTCAAAATAACTCATAAGAATGAACTAAACGATTAATTTTTGTCTTATTTACTCTACTAGTGCCTTCATGAGTCACTTCGAGTGTGTGCTGTTAGGATCGAGAGCACTAAGAGGGGGGGGGTGAATTAGTGCAGCGGAAATTTTTCAGCGATTAAAACGAAAGCTGCGTTCGTTCGATAAAAAACGATTTACGTCTAAGTGCAGATTTAGAAAGTTCTGAACTTAGAAACTTGTTCGTAAGATCGCAGAAGGCAGTAAGCAGTTATGATTGAAATCAAAACGTAAACGTAAACTGAAATATGATGATCGTACGAGAAAGACCGATTTACGTCTAAACGCAGTTTTATGTCTAAATGCAGATTTACGTCTAAACACAGTTTGCGTCTAAGCGCAGTTTACGTAGTTTGCGTCTAAATGCAGTTTGCGTCTAAATGCAGTTTGCGTCTAAATGCAGATTGCGTCTAAGCGCAGTTTGCATCTAAGCGCAGTTTGCGTCTAAGCGCAGATTGCGTCTAAGCGCAGTTTGCGTCTAAACACAGTTTGCGTCTAAGCGCAGTTTACGTCTAAGCTCATATTCGGAAAGATCTGAACTTAGACACTCGTTCGTAAAAGCGCAGAAGATAGTTTGCAGTTATAAGTAGAATCAAAACGTAAATGTAAACTGCAATGTAAAGATCGTACGAAAACACCGATTTACGTCTGAATGCAGATTCAGAAAGATCAGAACTTAGAAACTTGTTCGTAAAAGCGCAGAGAGCAGTAGCTATGTAGGAGGTTTGCAGTAATGATAAAGTGCTCAAAATAAAAGCAAACCAGAGATTTAGAGTGGTTCGGTCAGTCTTGACCTACTCCACTTTTGGCTTCCTCCACCGACGAGGTCACCGACGTCAACTAGAGGCCTTCCTTCAATAGGCGAAGGCCAACTATCCTTTTACAGTTTCACTCCTTTTGACGGGCTCAGGAGACAACCCTTACAGATCCTTTCTCTCCTCTCTTTACAACTCAAGACTTGAAGAACAGAAAGAAGAGAACTTTTGGACTTTACACAAATTTGAGCTCTTAGAATCACAGAAAAGATCAAGAATTCGGTGTAGGTCTATATCTTTTCAGTGTTGAATGGGTGGGGTATTTATAGGCCCCAACCCAGTTCAAATTTGGAGCTCAAAACGATCAAATCCCGGAATTCCGGGATTAGGCGGTTGCACCTCCTGACTAGAGAGGTTGCACCACCTGGCAGAGCTCGAGGACTGAGCCCAGGGCGGTTGCACCTCTTGGCTGGGGCGGTTGCACCGCCCAGTCTCGCTGGGAGACATAGCCTGGGCGGTGCTACCTCCCTGCCTGGGCGGTTGCACCTCCCACAGCAATCTGGGTCCGAATGGGTTGAACCATTCAACCCAATTTGAGTTCTTCAAGGGCCCAATTGCCCCAGGATTAAGCTAATGGGATCACCTCCCACTTCTAACTTAATCAAAGTGCTAACTACGATTATTTCCTAAGACATATTCTGCAGCTTGCTTCGGTGCATCACTCGCTTCTTCCGGCGAGTTTCCGGCGAACTTCCGTCGATCATCCGATGAACCCTCGGTGATGCTCCTGCGGACTTCCGGCAAACTCCTGGACTTGCGACGATCCACTTGGCAAGTTCCGATGAGCTCCTTTGGCAAGCTTCTGGACTTCTCAGATTTGTTCCCGCAGAACCTCCGACGACTGTCCGAACTTCCGTCGAGCTCTCGAACTCCCAACGTGATCATTGTCATGACTCCGGCGCAACTCCTGCTGCATGTCTTACTTTCATCGTAGTTAATCCTGCACACTTAAAACAAAAACTTCGATCGAGACAATTAATCCTAAGCAATTAACCAAGTTGTCCGGCATGTCATTGGTCCCTCGACGCTTCGTCCGATTCTTCGGCGCATCGTCCATTCCTGCAGCCTATTGCCCAATCGGCCTGTTGACTCCGCAACTCCGATTTCCTTGGCACAATACCCGCTCTTCTTAGCCCGATGCCCGAGTCCACGGCCCGAAGCCTTCTGTCGATACGTCGACCGATCCACCGGCCCGACGTCCAATCTTCTGACATGTTCCTCCAGCACAACATGATTTTCCTGCTTTAATTGTCTCATCCTGATCGAGGCATCCTGCGTCACTCAAAACACAAATTAAATCATAAATATATATCAAGTAGTTTCATCATCAAAATACGAGATTCAACATGTGCCAAATATCAAAAGCCGTTTCATAAATCGACATTCGATTAAACTCATTTTTATCTAATGCACAAAACAAGGCATTCATAGCCTTAGCATTTAAAGTGAAAGTCTTCTTCTTCAACTCATTCCAATCATTCATTGGAAGAGAAGACTTTTGAAAACCATTTTCAATAACGTTCCAAAGCTCAAAATCCATTGAAATTAGGAAGATCCTCATTCTAGTCTTCCAATATGTGTAATCCGTGGCATTGAACATGAGCGGACGTGTAATTGAATGACCCTCTAGGTTGTCGGCAAATTCCATCTCTCTTGGGTTTAGAACCAAATGAGAGTGAACCTTGCTCTAATACCAATCGTTAGGATTAAGAGCGTCATTAAGAAGGGGGGGTGAATTAGAAAAACGGAAAACTTTCGTTATTTCCAAAAGCTTATTTTGATTAAAACCAATTCCAACGAGAATGGTTTCAATTCAATCCATTTCTGAAGGAATTTGAATTTGAAACCTTTCGTGAAAGTGCAAGAGAAGACTAAGGTGATTTGCAGTAATATAAATTGCACAAATAAAAAGCATCGGTTTCGTAAAGTCTTCGTACGATTATAGCCAATCTCGGAAGATGTTTATGTGAAAGCATATGTAGACGTAGTTAAAGCACAGTAAGGAGGAGAGGAAGTTTGCTATAAAATAAAGTTGCTCAAAGTAAATGCAAACCAAGTTTTAGAGTGGTTCGGTCAACGTGACCTACATCTAATTTCGGCTTCCTTCTCCGACGAGGTCACCGGCGTCCACTAGAGGCTTTCCTTCAATAGGCTAAGGCCAACCACTTTTTATAGCTTTTCTCCTTTTGTCAGGTTTAGGAGACAACTTTTACAAGTTTCACTCCTCTTTCTTGGATGGTTATAAGGCTAAGAGATGAAGGAGGAGAACTCTAACTTTTACAATACTTTAAGGCTCAAGAACTCAAGATTATGCCAATAGGTTTCGTGCCCTTTCATGCAGAAAAGGGTGGGGTTTTTATAGGCCCGAATGGCTTTAAAAATGAAGCCAAAAAGTGTCTAATCCCAGAATTCCGATGTCCTGGCGGTACCACTACCATTATTGGGTGGTACTACCACCTGACACCCGACACTAGACAATACTACCGCTCAGTCTGGGTGATACCACCGCCTGACAGAGCTCGAAGACCGAGTTTTGGCGATACCATTACCTAACAGAGCTCGAAGACCGAGCTCTGGCGGTACCACCGCCTAATAGGAGCAGTACCACCATTGGCAGCAATAACTACCGGTGGTGCCATCGCTTGACAGGGGTGGTACCATCGCCCAGAATTCCTGGGAGACTGAGTCTCCCAAGCGATGCCAACCCCGGCCCAAGCGATGCCACCGTCGGCTAGGAATTCAGGGTCCTGGTTGTTAGGATCAAGAGCACTAAGAGGGGGGGGGGGGGGGGGTGAATTAGTGCAGCGGAAAACTTTCGATGATTTAAAACGATGTTCATACGATAAAAGCGATTTCGGTATGAAAGCTGATTCAGAAATTTCTTTAACTTAGATTAGGCGAAGTGCAGTTAAAGTAAAGCTATGGAGGTAGTTTGCAGTTAAGATAGAGAACATAAAGTAAATACAAACTGAGATTTAGAGTGGTTTGGTCAATCTTGACGTACATCCACTTTTGGCTTCCTCCTCCGATGAGGTCACCAACGTCCACTAGAGGCCTTCCTTCAATAGGCGAAGGCTAACTACACTTTTACAGTTTCACTCCTTTTGATGGGCTTAGGAGACAACCCTTATAGAATTTCTCTCCTCTCTTGAAAGATCAAAACTTGGAAGAAAAGAGGGAGGAGAACTTCTAGCCTTTACAACACTTTTGAGCTATAAAAATCACAGAGTCAGATTGGATTTTTGGTACCCTTTCATGCAGGAAAGGGTGGGGTATATATAGGCCCCAAACTGGTTTAAATTTGGAGCTAAAAATTGTCACCTCCCAGATTTCTAGGTCCTGGCGGTACTACCGCTAGACTGGGCAGTACGACCGCTTGACAGAGCTCAGAGACCGAGCTCTGGCGGTGCTACCGCCTGACAAGGGCGGTTGCACTGCCTAGTCCTGCTCGGAGTCTAAGCCCAGGCGGTGCCACCGCCTGACCAGGGCGGTTGCACTGCCCAGCTTTCCTGGGAGACCATCTCCTAGGCGGTGCCACTACTGACCCTAGCGGTGCCACCGCCTAGCAGGAATTATGGTCTGAATGGGTTAATCCATTCGGCCCAATTTGGGTCTATCAAGGGCTCAGTTGCCCCCAGATTAAGTTAATGGGATCACCTCCCATTCCTAACTTAATCTACATGCTAACTACGATATTTCTTAAGACATTTACTACAACTTGCTCCAGTGCGTTAATCGCTTCTTCCGACGAGCTTCCGGCGAACATCCGATGAACCTTCGGCGATGCTCCGGCAGACTTCCGGTAAACTCCTGGACTTGTGATCATTGACTTGGCGAGTTCCGACGAGCTTCTTTGGCAAGCTCCTGTGCTTCTCGGATTTGTTCCCGCAGAACCTCCGACGACCGTCCGGACTTCCCTCGAACTCTTGAACTCTCAACGTGATCATAGTCTTGACTCTAGTGCAACTCCTGCTGCATGTCTTACTTTCATTATAGTTAATCCTGTACATGTAAAACAAAACTTCGATCGAGACAATTAATCCTAAGCAATTAACCAAGTTGTCCGGTATGTTATTGGTCCCTCGACGCTTCGTCCGATTATTCGATGCATCGTCCTCTCCTACGGCCTATTACCCAATCGGCCAGTTGACTTCGCAACTCTGATATCCTTGGCATAATACCTGCTCTTCTTGGCCCGATGCCCGAGTCCACGGCCCGAAGCCTTCTGTCGATACGTTGACCGATCCACCGGCCCGACGTCCAATCTTCTAACATGTTCCTCTAGCACAACATGATTTTTTCTGCTTTAATTGTCACATCCTGATTGAAGCATCTTGAATCACTCAAAATGCAGATTAAAACATAAACACAATTATCAATTGGTTTTATCATCAAAATATGAGATTCAACAATGGTTAGGCCTTGAATCCAGCCCAAACTAGCCCAACATAGGGCCTAGTTGGCCCCTAATTAAGTTAGTGGGATTATTTCCCAATCCTAACTTAATTTATGCTCTAACTATGATAATTAAGACATGACTACTACACTTTATGTTCCAGTGCATCAATTGCTCTTCCGACGAGCTTCCGGCATACTTCCGGAAAACATCCGACGAACTCTCGGCAATGCTCCAGCGGACTCCCGGCAAGCTCCTGGACTTTGCGATGATCTTCTTGGTGAGTTCCGATGAGCTTCTATAGCAAGCTTCTGGACCTCTTGGTTGGTTCCCGTAGAACTTCTGATGAACATCCGGACTTCCGTCAAACTCTGGAACTCCCAACGGGATCTCGATCTTGACTCTAGCACAACACCTACTTTATGTCTTACTACCATCGTAGTTAATCCTGCATACTTTTCTCGACATATAGATTAGATCAAACAAATTACAATTCACTTCATCATCAAAATCTTAGATTCAACAGGTAAAAGTTTTTCAGATTTTGAACTTGTTAGTAAAATCTTAATATTCCTTATGAAAAGTTGAGATCTTAAAGTAACGGCCATTTAAGAGGTCAAGGATTTAAGTAACTTTCCTCTCGAAGAACTAATCGGGTCACTAATAACCTATAAGATGACTTGTAATTCTCATGAAAAGCTTGAGAGCAACCTTCGAAAGAACAAGAAGGATATGACACTAAGAACTCAAGAAGACCACTTGAAAGAAATTCAAGTGATAGGACTTAGATGGTGACTTGACACTCTTGACAAGAAAATTCAAAAAATTCATAAAAAGGAACAAATTTAAAAATGACACTAAAAATAAATTTGAACACAAGAAAGAACAAGTAATATGCTACGAATGCAAGAAGCTAGGACATTTCAAGAGCAAAGAAGAAACAATCAAAGAAGAAGAAAGCTCTTAAAGCAACGTGGGATCACTCAAGTGCATCCGAAGAAGAGGAGCAAACCAACACCGAGCAAGTTGCTCACTATGCGCTAATAGCTATTGGAGATTAGGTAAGCGGTTCATTAGATGCTGGTTTATCTTTTGATGAATTATTATGAGCTTTTTATGATTTATTTGATAAATATAAATTAGTTAGTAAAAAACTTAAATTATTAAAAAAGGAACATGCATCTCTTGTTAGTAATTTTGAAAGACTAAAAATTGAGCATGATGATAGTTTAGCTCCTTGCACAAAATACGATCAACTTGAAACGCTTAGAAAGTAAAACTTGCTACGCAAAGAAATCTTAAAAAAATTTGAGGTTGGTAGCAAATCCTTAAACGTGATCCTTGCCAATAAGGGTCACGTTCATAAAAGAAGAGATGGAATCGGCTTTGTGAGTAACACTTATAAAAATCAACCATCTTTGTTAAAAGCCCTACCTTACATGTTTCACCCCAAAACAAATATAACTTTTATTGCAAAATTGGACATGATTTCATATATTCAAAATCATTTTTATGGCTCACAAAATTTATAACATAAATAGATTCATGATTTCATTGATAATATATTTTTCCCTTTTTAAGTGTTTCATTTTAAGTGGTCGATTTCATATTAGCATGCATTTTCATTTATGAAAATATGCATCAATTTTTTTAAAGCCACTGTTATTATCATGAAAATCGATAATCAAGAATCATCATACATAATTTCAAAAAATATATACTCATTAATCATAACTTCAAATTAATCATGATTTCATATACTCAAAATCGAGAAATAACAATGGAAATCAACATGATACACATTATTACTTCTCAACCACATATAGCATGATTTCATAAGGTATTTTTAATCAAAATCATTTTGTTTATCATAAACATGTAATTTTCATGATTATTTTCAAAATTACTAGAATGATAAGCATGATTCCTAATTGTTTATATTTTCATTATAAAATTATTAAACATGCAATTTTCAAAAAAAAAAAATGAGAAATGCTTTATGAAAAGCATTATGTAATTTCAAAGTAAATTAAAGGCATTTTGATTACCTCAGCGTCAAAAGGCGTAAAGGCATAGTTTGCCACCTCGCCTTTGTTGATTTTCTCCTCGTCTTCGGAGGAGCTCGATTCATCCCAGTTTTTGTTCTTCTTCTTGCGTTCAAAGCAAGTAGTTCCGTTCTTTTTACTTTTTAATTTTTGTTTTATTTGTAGTTTAAGTTCACCATCACTTGAGCTTATGCTCGAGTGGTCTTCAAATGTTCTATGTCCCAAATCCTTCCTGTTCTTTGGAAGGTGGTTCTCAAGTTCTTCACGTGCATTGCACGTCATTTCATATGTGATCAATGAACCAATTAGTTCTTCAAGTGGAAATTGGTTCAAGTTTTTTTATTCTTGAATAGCAGTTACTTTTGAATCCCAAGTTTTAGAAAGTGAGCGCAAAACTTTGTTAATGAGTTCAAAATCCGAAAAGCTTTTACCAAGTGATTTTAAACCATTGAAAACATCCGTAAAACGGGTGTACATGTCAACAACGGTTTCGCTTGGTTTCATATGAAAAAGCTCGAAATCATGCAGTAAAATATTAACTTTCGAGTCTTTGACTCTACTAGTTCCCTCGTGCGTGATTTCAAGAGTGCGCCAAATATCGAAAGCCGTTTCGCACAAAGAAACCCGATTGAACTCATTTTTGTCCAAAGCGCAAAATAAGGCGTTCATAGCCTTTGCGTTTAAAGAAAAATACTTCTTCTCTAAATCCGACCATTCGTTCATCGGTTTAGAGGGAAGTTGAAAACCGTTTTCAACGATATTCCATAAATCCAGATTTAGAGAAATCAAGAAAACACTCATTCGAGTTTTCCAATAAGTGTAGTCCAATCCGTTAAAGAACGGTGGACGAAAGACCGAAAAGCCCTCTTGAAGAGCCATTTCTCTCGGGTGTAAATCCGAAATGAGAAATACCCCGCTCTGATACCAATTGTTAGGATCGAGAATACTAAGAGGGGGGGGGGGTGAATTAGTGCAGCGGAAATCTTTTAGCGATTAAAAACGAAAGCTGTGTTCGTTCGATAAAAACTATTTTGATGCAAAAGCCAATTCTAAGATTACTTATGGTTAAGTGCAGTTTACGTCTAAACACAGTTTGCGTCTAAGCGCAGTTTACGCAGTTTGCGTCTAAATGCAGTTTGCGTCTAAATGCAGATTTTGTCTAAGCGCAGTTTGCATCTAAGCGCAGTTTGCGTCTAAGCTCAGATTGCTTCTAAGCGCAGTTTGCGTCTAAGCACAGTTTGCATCTAAACACAGTTTTACGTCAAAACGTAGTTTACGTCTAAACGCAGATTTGGAAAGATCTGAACTTAGACACTCGTTCGTAAAAGCGCAGAAGGCAGTTTGCAGTTATAAATGGAATCAAAACGTAAACGTAAACTGCAAAGAAACTCGTTCGTAAAAGCGCAGAAGACAGTTTGCAGTTATAAATAGAATCAAAACGTAAATGTAAACTGCAATGTAAAGATCGTATGAAAACACCGATTTACGTCTGAATGCATATTCGGAAAGATCAGAACTTAGAAACTTGTTCGTAAAAGCGCAGAGAGCAGTAGCTATGTAGGAGGTTTGCAGTAATGATAAAGTGCTCAAAATAAACGCAAACCAGAGATTTAGAGTGGTTCGGTCAGTCTTGACCTACTCCACTTTTGGCTTCCTCCACCGACGAGGTCACCGACGTCAACTAGAAGCCTTCCTTCAATAGGCGAAGGCCAACTACCCTCTTACAGATTCACTCCTTTTGACGGGATTAGGAGACAACCCTTACAGAAGTTTTCTCTCCTCTCTTTACAACTCAAACTTGAAGAATAGAAAGAGGAGAACTAGTAGTTTTGAGCTCTAAGAAACACAGAAAGATAGCAAGATTTCGAGTGTGTGTTCTGTGCTTTCAGTGCTGAATGGGTGGGGAATTTATAGGCCCCAACCCAGTTCAAATTTGGAGCTCAGAATGATCAAATCCCAGAATTTCAGGATCAGGCGGTTGCACCTCCTGACTGGAGAGGTTGCACCGCCTGGCAGAGCTCGAAGACTGAGCCTTTGGGCGGTGCTACCTCTGTCAGGGGCGGTTGCACCTCTCTGCCAGAGCTCGAAGACCGAGCTCAGGCGGTTGCACCGCCTGACTGGGGAGGTTGCACCGCTTGGCAGAGCTCGAAACTTGAGCTCTAGCGGTGCTACCTCCTGACAGAGGAGGTTGCACCGCCCAGTCTCGCTCGGAGACTGAGCCCTGGGCGGTTGCACCTCTTGGCTGGGGCGGTTGCACCGCCCAGTCTCGCTGGGAGACATAGCCTGGGCGGTGCTACCTCCCTGCTTGGGCAGTTGCACCTCCCACAGCAACCTGGGTCCGAATGGGTTGAACCATTCGACCCAACTTGAGTTCTTCAGGGGCCCAATTGCCCCAAGATTAAGCTAATGGGATCACCTCCCATTTCTAACTTAATCAAAGTGCTAACTATGATTATTTCCTAAGACATATTCTGCAGCTTGCTTCGGTGCGTCACTCGCTTCTTCCCGCGAGTTTCTGGCGAACTTCCGTCGATCATCCGATGAACCCTCGGTGATGCTCTTGCGGACTTCCGGCAAACTCCTGTACTGCGACGATCCACTTGGCAAGTTCCGACGAGCTCCTTTGGCAAGCTTCAGGACTTCTCGGATTTGTTCCCGTAGAACCTCCGACGACCGTCCGAACTTCCGTCGAGCTCTCGAACTCCCAACGTGATCATTGTCATGACTCCGGCGTAACTCCTGCTGCATGTCTTACTTTCATCGTAGTTAATCCTGCACATGTAAAACAAAAACTTCGATCGAGATAATTAATCCTAAGCAATTAACCAAGTTGTCCGGCATGTCATTGGTCCCTCGACGCTTCGTCCGATTCTTTGGCGCATCGTCCTTTCCTGCGGCCTATTGCCCAATCGACCAGTTGGCTCTGTAACTCCGATATCCTTGGCACAATACTCACTCTTCTTGGCCCGATGCCCGAGTCCACGGCCCGAAGCCTTCTGTCGATACGTCGATCGATCCACCGGCCCGACGTCCAATCTTCTGACATGTTCCTCCGGCACAACATGATGTTCCTGCTTTAATTGTCTCATCCTGATCGAAGCACCCTGCATCACTCAAAACGCAGATTAAATCATAAACATATATCAAGTAGTTTCATCATCAAAATATGAGATTCAATAGATACGTTGACCGATCCACCGGCCCGACGTCCAATCTTCTAACATGTTCCTCTAGCACAACATGATTTTTTCTGCTTTAATTGTCTCATCCTGATTGAAGCATCTTGCATCACTCAAAATGCAGATTAAAACATAAACGCAATTATCAATTGGTTTCATCATCAAAATATGAGATTCAACAATGGTTAGGCCTTGAATCCAGCCCAAACTAGCCCAACATAGGGCCTAGTTGGCCCCTAATTAAGTTAGTGGGATTATTTCCCAATCCTAACTTAATTTATGCTCTAACTATGATAATTAAGACATGACTACTGCACTTTATGTTCCAGTGCATCAATTGCTCTTCCGACGAGCTTCCGACATAGTTTCGGCAAACATCCGACGAACTCTCGGCAATGCTCCGGCGGACTCCCGGTAAGCTCCTGGACTTTGCGATGATCTTCTTGGTGAGTTCCGATGAGCTTCTATAGCAAGCTTCTGGACCTCTTGGTTGGTTCCCGTAGAACTTCTGATGAACATCCGGACTTCCGTCAAACTCTGGAACTCCCAACGGGATCTCGATCTTGACTCTAGCACAACACCTACTTTATGTCTTACTACCATCGTAGTTAATCTTGCATACTTTTCTCAACATATAGATTAGATCAAACAAATTACAATTCACTTCATCATCAAAATCTTAGATTCAACAGGTAAAAGTTTTTCAGATTTTGAACTTGTTAGTAAAATCTTAATATTCCTTCTGAAAAGTTGGGATCCTAAAGTAACGGCCATTTAAGAGGCCCAGGATTTAAGTAACTTTCCTCTCGAAGAACTAATCGGGTCACTAATAACCTATAAGATGACTTGTAATTCTCATGAAAAGCTTGAGAGCAACCTTCGAAAGAACAAGAAGGATATGACACTAAGAACTCAAGAAGACCACTTGAAAGAAATTCAAGTGATGAGGACTTTGATGGTGACTTGACACTCTTGACAAGAAAATTCAAAAAATTCATAAAAAGGAACAAATTTAAAAATGACACTAAAAATAAATTTGAACACAAGAAAGAACAAGTAATATGCTACGAATGCAAGAAGCTAGGACATTTCAAGAGCAAATGTCCCCAAGCAAAGAAGAAACAATCAAAGAAGAAGAAAGCTCTTAAAGCAACGTGGGATGACTCAAGTGCATCCGAAGAAAAGGAGCAAACCAACACCGAGCAAGTTGCTCACTATGCGCTAATAGCTATTGGAGATTAGGTAAGCGATTCATTAGATGCTAGTTTATATTTTGATGAATTATTATGAGCTTTTTATGATTTATTTGATAAATATAAATTAGTTAGTAAAAAACTTAAATTATTAAAAAAGGAACATGCATCTCTTGTTAGTAATTTTGAAAGACTAAAAATTGAGCATGATGATAGTTTAGCTCCTTGCACAAAATACGATCAACTTGAAACGCTTAGAAAGTAAAACTTGCTACGCAAAGAAACCTTAAAAAAATTTGAGGTTGGTAGCAAATCCTTGAACGTGATCCTTGCCAATAAGGGTCACGTTCATAAAAGAAGAGATGGAATCGGCTTTGTGAGTAACACTTATAAAAATCAACCATCTTTGTTAAAAGCCCTACCTTACATGTTTCACCCCAAAACAAATATAATTTTTATTGCAAATTTGGACATATTGCATACAAATGTCCATTTAAGAGATATAGTCCACATAAATTGATTTGGGTTCCTAAAAGAACCTAAAATGACTCAATATAATATGATAAGTTGTATAGATCGATTTTTGAGGTGCCCAAGGTCAAATGGGTACCTAAAAATCACCCTTTTTTTATAGAAATATTTATCATCACAAGCTAGGAGTAAGAGATGGTACCTTGATAGTAGATGCTCAAGGCACATGACTGGAGATCTATCTTAATTCTCTAAGCTCACTAGACTAGACAAAGGATATGTCACCTTCAGATACATTAACAAGGGTAAAATCATTGGCAAAGGAATCATAGGTAACAAATCCAACTTCTTTATTAAAGATGTGTTTTTGGTTGATGGCTTAAAACGTAACCTTTTGAGCATTACTCAATTGTGTGATAAAGAATACATCATTAGATTTGAATCCAATGCTTGCATTATTGAAAAACCACACAAAAACATATCTATGATTGTCCTAAAATAAAATAATGTATACACTCTCGACATTGATGATCTTTGTAATGAAATGTGTTTTTCAGTTTTGAATGACGATGTTTGACTTTGGCATAAGAGATTAGGTCATTCTAGCATGAAACTAATTTCTCAAATCTCATCTAAAAAACTTGTAAGAGGAATTCCTCATATTAAGTTTGTTAAAGATAATGTGTGTGATACATGTCAACTAAGAAAACAAATAAAAGGTAGTTTCAAACCAAAGAACTAAATAAGCACCTCTAGACCATTGCAATTGATACATATGGACTTGTTCGGACCAATTGCTACATCAAGTCTAGGAGGTAGCAAATATGCCTTTGTCATCGTGGATGATTATAGTAGATACACTTGGACTTAATTCTTGGCACACAAAAGTGATTGATTTAGGCATTTCTCTAAGTTTTGTAAACTTGTTTAAAATGAAAAGGGTTTTATGATTTCATCAATTCGAAGTGATCACAGTGGTGAATTTCAAAATCGTGATTTCCAAGAATTTTGTGAATATAATGGATAAAATCATAATTTCTCTACTCCGAGAAATCCCCAACAAAATAAAGTAGTAGAAAATAAAAATAGAAACTTATAAGAAATGGCTAAAACCATGTTAAACGAACATAGTCTACCAAAATATTTTTGGGCTGAAGCTATAAATACGACATGCTATGTCATGAATAGGGTTCTAGTAAGACCATTACTCTCCAAAACTCCTTATGAGTTGTGGAACAACAAAAAACCCAATCTTTCATATTTGAAAGTTTTTGGGTGTAAATATTTTATCTTGAATGAAAAAGATGCTTTAGGAAAGTTTGATGTAAAATCCAATGAAGGAATTTTTCTTGGCTATTCTTTTATTTCTAAAGCATTTCGTATTTTTAACAAAAGAACTTTGGTTATAGAAGAATCTATTCATGCTATTTTTAATGAAGTTTCTAGAGTTAAGAAAAATGATTTTGATGATGATCTTAATTTTGATGCTTTGAATTTAAATGTAACCCTTTCTCCATCTAGCAACTTGGATGCATCTTCTTCCGAAACATCCTTACCCAAGGAATGGAAGTATGTGGATGCTCATCCTAAGGAGCTAATCATTGGAGACATATCAAAAGAAGTTCAAACTCGTTCTTCACATAAGAATTTTTGTGCCAACACCGCTTTTCCTTCCCAAATTGAACCTAAATACATTGATGAGACCTTGAAAGATGATTCATAGGTTATCGCAATGCAAGAAGAGTTGAATCAATTTGAGAGAAACAAGGCATGGAAGCTTGTTCCTAGGCCAAATGACCATTTAGTTATTGGTACTAAATGGGTCTTTAGAAATAAGCAAGATGAATTTGGTATCATGGTTAGAAACAAGGCTAGATTAGTGGCCAAGGGTTTCAACCAAGAAGAAGGTATCAATTATGAAGAAACCTTCGCTCTTGTGGCACGATTAGAAGCTATAAGGATGCTCCTTGCCTATGCTAGTAGTAATAATTTTAAGTTATTTCAAATGGATGTTAAAAGTATTTTTCTTAATGGCTTTCTTTCAGAAGAAGTTTATGTTGAACAACCTCCCGGATTTGAGAATGATAATCTCCCTAATCATGTGTTTAAATTGACTAAAGCTCTTTATAAATTGAAACAATTCCCAATGGCTTGGTTTAAGAGACTTAGCTCATTTCTTATACAAAAATAATTTCTTTAAAGGGAAGGTCGATACCACATTATTTATTAAAAATTTTAAAAATAATTTTCTTATTACTCAAATTTATATTGATGATATTATTTTCGGTTCCACGAATGAATCTTTATGTGAATTGTTTGTAAAGAGTTTGAGTCTTGAGTTTGAAATGAATTTGAAGAGGGAACTAATCTTCTTTTTAGGTTTACAAATCAAATAACTTAATGATGGTATTTTTCTTAGTCAAATAAAATATGCGTTAGACTAATTAAAATGATTTAATATGGATAGGTCAAAGGCTATTAATACTCCTATGAGTACCTCCACTAAATTAGACATTGACGAAAGTGGAGAAAGCTTTAATCAAAAAGCTTATAGGGGCATGATAAGTAGTTTACTATATCTCACCGCAACTAGACTATACATCATGTTTAGCATAGGACTTTATGCTAGGTTTCAATCTAATCCTAAGATATCTCATCTTAAAGCAGTTAAAAGAATTTTTAGATATCTTAAAGGAACCACTAATCTAGGATTATGGTATCCAAAATCTGAAAACTTCGAATTGGTTGCTTATGCTGATGCGGATTTTGCTGGATGTAGATTAGATAGAAAAAGCACATTCGGAATATGTCAAATCTTAGGTCATGCACTTATCTCTTAGTCTTCTAAGAAACAAAACTCGATTGCACTATCTACATCTGAAGTCGAATATATAGCTGTGAGTGCATGTTGTGCACAGGTTATATATATGAAAAACACTTTAGATGATTATATGATTCCCCTTAAGAACATTCCCAAAAAATGTGATAACATAAGTGCTATATGTTTAACAAAAATCTCATTCAACACTCTAGAACTAATCATATTGACATTAGCCATCATTTTATACGAGATCATATTAATAATCATGTTAATAATCATGATGTAATTTTAGAATTCATTAATACAAAACATCAATTGACCGATATCTTTACAAAACCTTTAAATGAAGAACAATTTGATTTTATTAGAAGGGAGTTAGGAATGTTAAGTTGTCCAAAGGCATGAATTTGATGTATATCTTTTCTGGACTTTCTCGATTCTTTAAAGCATTCATGAAATTATTTCATAAATAAGGCTTTCAAGAAATTCGAAACATGAATCTACTAAGTATCAAATTTTTAATAAGAAATAGTTTGATTTATGAAGGTTTATTCATGGAATTTCTCTTTTATCCTTCATATGATGCTTCTTTCACATAAATTATTCCTTACTCTTCTCATGAAAGAAGAATTTTTATGAATTTTTAAGTACGAGATGATCACTTGCAAGAATGAGGATTTTATTTCACATGAATTTTCTAATCCTTTTTTAGGAATCCCTTCTTTTTGTCAAAATGATTTAATGAAACTTATTTACTTTTTTTTTACTTAGTTCAAATCATTTCACAAATTTGGTTCTTAATGGATTCCCTCCTTATTTTCCTTCCTCTTCTTCATGTAAAGTTTTGATGATAAAGGGGGAGAAGTTGATAGAATTTATCACTTTAATGTTGATAAATTTTGATGTTGAGAATTTTTTAATGTTACCATGCAACGATACAATATCAATTGGATAAATTAGTTTGATACTTGAATTTTTTTAACCACACTTGCATTGTTAAATTGTTCTCCTTTTTGTTGATGACAAAGGGGGAGAAATAATATCAAAATATGATAAATTGATGACAAATTAGCATTGTAGATGTATGCAATGTATCTTATCGTAAATGCTTATCATAAACACTAGTATGCTTTGTGAATGCTTGAAATATAATTGGAATCATCATATACATTGCAACACATCGCAAATTCTTGAAATATATCAAAATGTACTTCATATGCATTGTAGATAAATGTATTCATTATGATAAGATATCTTGAGCTTAGCTTGCTATTTTACAATTGATATCTTGCCATAGAATGATGGATTGCTATATTTGTCATCTTGCTATGTTTCATATTTAAAATTCATATTATACTTGAAAATGATGATTATCTATCATTAGACTTGAAAATGGATGTCATGCCTTAATATCATTTTTATTGATAAATATGTGGCATCGTATTTTGAGAATGTTAAATCATGATAGGAATATGTTAGGATCAAGAGTGGCACTAAGAGAGGTGAATTAGTGCAGCGAAAAACTTTTGGGATTTCAGAAAAATGCTCGTTTCGATTAAAACTGATTCGGATGAAAATGGTTTCGATTCAATTCATTTTGGAGAGATTATGAACTTGAAAGCTTTCATAAAAGTGCAAGAGACGATTAAGGATATTTGCAGTAATATAAATTGCTCAAATGAAAAACAAACCAGGATTTAGAATGGTTCAGTCAACATGACCTGCATCCATTTTTGGATTCCTCCTTCAATGAGGTCTCCGGCGTCCACTACAGGCCTTTTTCAATAGGTGAAGACCAACCACCTCTTTTACAGCGCTTTCTCCTTTTTACGGTTTGAGAGAGAACCCTTACAAGTCTCACACCTCTCTTGAATGATCTCAAAACTTAGAAAAGGAGGAGGAGAAATCTAGCACTTGTTTACAACACTTTTACACCCCAACAACTCAAGATTATCTCAATGCTTTCATGCCCTTTTTTGTAAAAATGGGTGAGATTTTTATAGGTCCCAATGGCTTCAAAAATGGATCCAAAAAGTGTTTAATCCTAGATTTCTAGGGTCCTGGCGGTACCACCATTATTACTGGGGGGTACCACTGCTTGACACCTGACATTGGGCGGTACCACTGCTTGATAGAGCTCGGAGACCGAGCTTTGGCGGTACCACCGCTTGACAGGGGCAGTACCACCGCTGGCAACAATAACTACTAGCGGTACCACCACTGGCAGCAATAACTATCGGTGGTACCACCATCCAGTCTAGGCAGTACCACCACCCAGATTTCCTAGGGCACTGCTTTCCAAGCGGTGCCACTGCCGGCCAAGAATTCAGGGGCTGAATTGGGTGCTCAATTCAGCCCTGTTAAGGGCCCAATTAGCCCCTAATTAAGTTAGTGGGATTACCTCCCAATCCTAACTTAATTTACGCTCTAACTACGGCAATTAAGACATGTTTACTGCACTTCTTGTTCCGGTGCGTCAATTGCTCTTCCGGCGAGCTTCCGGCGTACTTCCAACGAACATCCAACAAACTCTTAGCAATGCTCCGGCGGACTCCCGACAAGCTATTGGACTTTATGACGATCTTCTTGGCAAGTTCCAACGAGCTTCTTTGGCAAGCTCTTGGACTTCTCAGTTGGTTCCGGCAGAACTTCCGACGAACGTTCGGACTTCCGACAAACTCTCGAACTCCCAATGAGATCTCGATCTTGACTCTGTCACAACACCTGCTTTATATGTTATTGTTATCGTAGTTAATCCTGCACACTTTTCTCAACTGACTTTATGATTCATTTACAGTTTACAATTTATAATTTACAATTGATTTCATCATCAAAATTCGAGATTCAACAGAATCATGATGTGCATGTTGATAAGTTTAAATGAACTGAACTTATTATTTTGATACTTGAATTCAAAGACTTTGAATTCAAGAATGTCTTTTCTCAAAGTATGACATATAGATAGGGGGAGTTAAGGTTAACTCCGTCATCAATTGATTGTCATTATCAAAAAGCGGGAGATTGTTGAATCTCAGATTTGATGATGAAATCAATTGTAAATTGTTTAATCTAATCTACATGTTGAGAAAAGTGTGCAGGATTAACTATGATAGCAGTAAGACACAAAGTAGGTGTTGAGCTAGAGTCAAGATCAAGATCTCGTTGGGAGTTCAAGAGTTCATCGGAAGTCCGGACGTTCGTTGGAAGTTCTACCGGAACCAACCGAGAAGTCCAGAAGCTTGCCAAAGAAGCTCATCGGAACTCACTAAGAAGATTATCAGAAAGTTCAAGAGCTTTGTTGAGAGTCCGCCGGAACATTGTCGACAGTTCGTCAGAAGTTCGTCGGAAGATCGCCGAAAGCTCGCCGGAAGAGCAATTGACGTACCAGTACAAGAATGCTTTGTCAATTGTCTTAATTATTATAGTTAGTCTATAAATTGAGTTAGGATTGGGTGGTAATCCTACTAACTTAGTTATCGTCCAACTAGGCCCTTAATAGGGCTAATTCAGCACCTAAAATCAGCACCTAAAATCATGGCCAGCGGTGGCACCACTTTGGAGACCTAGTCTCCCAGGTGGTCTGGGCGATGGTACTACCCAGACTGGGCGATGGTACCACTAGCAGTTAATGTTACCAGTGATGGTAATGCCCCTGTCAAGCGGTGGTATGGCCAAAGCTCGGTCTCTGAGCTCTGTTAAGCGATAGTACCACCCAGTAATGGTGGTGGTACCGCTAGTACCCTAGAAAATCAAGATGAGCCACGTTTTGGCTCCAATTTTGAAGCCACTGGGGCCTATAAATACCCCACCCTTTTCTGCATGAAAGGGCACAAAAAGTATTAGCATAATCTTGAGTCTATGAAGTGTTAAAGTATTGTAAAAGAGCTAGAGTACTCCTCCCTTTCTAAGTGTTGAGATCATTCAAGAGAGGTGCGAGACTTGTAAGGGTTAACTCCTAAACCCATAAAAAGGAGAAAGCGTTGTAAAAGATGGTTGGTCTTCACCTATTAAAGGAAGGCTAGTAGTGGACGCCGATGACCTCAACGGAGGTGGAATCCGAAAGTGGATGTAGGTCACAACGACCGAACCACTCTAAATTCTGGTTTGCATTTCGTTTTGAGTAATTTACCTTTGTTGCAAGCTACTTTACCTTCTTACTACTTTCGTTATGCTCCTAAATTCTTTCAAGTTAAAATCTTTATGAAATGATTTTCGTCGGAATCGAGTTTAATCAAAATGAAGACTTTTAAAATAAGTGATTTTTTCATTACACTAATTCACCCCCCCCCCCCCTCTTCTTAGTGCCGCTCTTGATCGTAACATTTGTGGCACAATGTGATGTATGTCAATGACAAAAAGGTGAGATAGTGGAAAGCCCCGGAAAGCTGCAATCTCTACCCATCTCATACTCAATATGAACTGATATATCAATGAACTTCATCGAAGGACTTCCCTTATCACAAGGAAAAAGTAAAATTCTTATCGTGGTTGATAACCTTACAAAGTATGCTCACTTTTGCATTATTCGTAATCCCTACACTGCTTCTAGTATTGCTCAAATCTTTATGGAGAATATTGTAAAATCCAGGCTAGAGCATCTATGAAGTTTTCACCTTGGTTCTATGGACCCTACCAAATTTTGGAGTGCATCGAAGCGGTAGCATACATATTGGACCTACCTGCCAGCTCCAGAATCCATCCAGTCTTCTATGTATCATATTTAAAGCTCAAGTTACGATAAAACAAGATAGCCCAAAGCCATCTACTAAATATGACAACCCAAGGAGAACTCTAGACCTAGCCGAGTGCCATTATTGATCGACGGATCGTGACTCGACGACGACGACCCACTATTGGAGTGCTAATATAGTAGGTGCAATTACTAATAGAAGATGCCACTTGGAAGAACTATGATAACTTGAAGATCAAATTCTCAGAATTCATGGATCGTCAGCCTCGAGGACAAGGTTGATTTGAAGAGGGCGGGTCTGTTAGGACTCTAGCTAAGGGAGCCCTAATTGAATTTTATTAAAAGGGGCATTCATATAAAACCTGCCTAGCCGACCCCTATTAAAGAGGTGAAGAGGCTTGTTAGGATTAGGGTTAGTTGGGAGGTTGCTTCTTAAAGTAGAAGTCTTATTAGGAGTTGGTTAGAAGTAGGAGTCTTGAATAAGAATCCTATTAGGAGTTAGGGTGTAGAAGCCCTATAAATAGTCATGTATTCATCCTCTTTTGAGAAGGAATAGATAAATCTTTTTAGCAGCATTTGAGCAGCAACTTGGAGGAAGGAATCACTATAGAGTTCTAAGGAGGTCGATCCCTTAACGAGATTAACCCCAAGCTTAGAATCCGCTAGGGTTTTGACAAGCAGATGTTGCACCATAGTTTAGATCGAGACTTCGTTGGGAGTTCGAGAGTTCATTGGAAGTCTGGATGTTCATCGAAAGTTCTACTAGAATTGACCTAGAAGTCTAGGAGCTTACCAAAGAAGCTCGTCAAAACTCGCTAAGAAGGTCATCGTAAAGTCTAAGAGCTTGCTAGGAGTCCATTGGAATATTGCCGAAAGATTGTCAGAAGTTCACCGGAAGGTCACCGGAAGCTAGCCGAAAGAACAATTGACATATCAAACCAAGATTGATTAAGTTACTGTCTTAAATTGTTATAGTTAGACCTTAAGTTGAGTTAGGATTGGGAGATCATCCCACTAACTTAGTTAGGGGCCAATTGAGCCTTCAATAGGGCTAAATTGGGCTAGTTGAACAGCCCATTTAATACTTGAAGTCATCGCCGACAATGACACTGCTTGGTGACTCAGTCTCCCAGGTGGTCTAGGTGGTGGTACCATCGGCAATAAATATTGTCAAGCAGTGGTATCATTAGAGCTCAGTCTCCGAGCCTTGTCAAACGGTCATACCACCTAGACTGGGTGGTGGTACCGCCCAGTGTCCATCTGCAAGCGGTAGTACCACCCAATAATGTTGGTGGTACCATTAGTATGCTGAAATCCGAGGATGTGACACTTTTTGGCTCCAATTTTGAAGCTATTGGGGCCTATAGATACCCCACCCTTTTCTGCATGAAAGAGTAATAAAAGTGCAATCAAAGTGTTGAAAAATTCAAAGTGTTGGGGTGTTAAAAGTATTATAAAAGTGACAATAGTCCTCCTCCTCCCTCTCTTTAGCTTTATAATCATTCAAGAGAGGTGTGAGGCTTGTAAGGGTTATCTCCTAAACCCGTGAAAAGGAGAAAGCACTGTAAAGAGGTGCTTGGTCTTCGCCTATTAAAGGAAGATCATTAGTGGATGCCGATGATCTTGACGGAGAAGGAATCAGAAGTGAATGTAGGTCAAAACGATCAAACCACTATAAATTCTAGTTTGCATTTCTATTATTATCATTTACTTACTTTGCAATTGCCTTACTTCCTCCTTACTTGCCTTTCACTACCCTTATGAACAAACACGCTTTCAAGCTATCTTCGGAGATCATTCTTTTAACGTATGAAGTTTTTTAAACCGACACTTTTATTTGCTGCACTAATTCACCCCCCCTCTTAGTGCCGACTCGATCCTAACAATTGGTATCATAGCTCGGTTACTCTCGATTTGGTTTAAAACCAAAGAGAGATGGCTTTTGTCAACAATCAAGAGGGTCATTCAATTACACGTCCATCCATATTCAATGGGATGGATTACATATATTGGAAGACTAGAATGAGGATCTTTTAATTTCAATGGATTTTGAGTTATGGAACCTTATGGAAAATGGCTTTCAAAGTCCTCTCTTCCAATGAACGATTAGAATGAGTTGGAGAAGAAGACTTTTGTTTTAAATGCTCAAGCTATGAATGCCTTGTTTTGTACTTTAGATTAAAACAAGTTCAATCGAGTGTCTATTTGGAAAATGACTTTTAATATTTATCACACATTTGAAATCACTCATGAAGACACTAGTATAGTAAAGGAGTTGAAGATAAATATTTTAGTCCATATTTATGAATTATTTTGAATGAAACCAAGTGAAACTATTGTTGACATGTACACCCATTTTATGGATGTTGTCAATAGTTTAAAAGCTCTTGGCAAATATTTTTCGAACTTTGAACTTGTTAATAAAATATTGAGATCCCTTCCAAAGAGTTGGAACCCTAAAGTAATAGTCATTCAAGAGGCCAAGAATTTAAATAATTATTCTCTCGAAGAACTTATCGGGTCATTAATGACCTATAAGATAACTTGCAATGCTTATGAAGAGCTCGAGAACAACCTTCCAAAGAACAGAAAGGATATGACACTAAGAACTTATGAAGACCACTTGAAAGAAAATTCAAGTGATGAGGACTATGATGATGACTTGGCACTCTTGACAAGAAAGTTTAAAAAATTCATAAAAAAGAATAAATTTAAAAATGACACTAAAAATAAAATTGAACACAAGAAAGAACAAATTATATGCTACAAATGCAAGAAGTCAGGACATTTCAAAAGCGAATGTCCCCAAGCAAAGAAGAAGCAACCAAAGAAGAATAAGGCTCTTAAAACAACTTGGGACGACTCAAGTGCATCCGAAAAAGAGGAGCCAACCAACACAGAGCAAGTTGCTCACTATGCGTTAATGGCTATCGGAGACGAGGTAAGCAGTTCATTAGATACAAATTTATCTTTTGAAGATGTATTGTTGGTTGATGGCTTAAAGTATAATCTTTTGAGCATTAGTCAATTGTGTGATAAAATATACATTATTAGATTTGAATCTAATGCTTACATTATTGAAAAATCATACAAAAATACATCTATGATTGCCTTAAAATAAAATAATGTATACACTATTGACATTTATAATCTTTGTACTGAAATGTATTTTCGATTTTGAATGATGATGCTTGGCTTTGGCATAGGAGATTAGGTCATGCTAGCATAAGACTAATCTCTAAATCGCATCCAAAGAACTTGTAAGAGGAATTCCTAACATTAAGTTTGTTAAAGATAATGTGTGTGATGCTTGTCAACTAAGAAAATAAATAAAAAGTACTTTCAAACCAAAGAATCAAATAAGCACATCTAGACTATTGCAATTGATCCGTATGGATTTTTTTGGCCTAATCGATATATCAAGCCTAGGAGGTAGCAAATATACCTTTGTATTGTGGACAATTATAGTAGATACACTTGGACATACTTCTTGGCACACAAAATGATTGCTTTAGGTATTTTTCTAAGTTTTGTAAACTTGTTTAAAATTAAAAAGGTTTTATGATTTCATCAATTCGGAGTGATCACAGTGGCAAATTTCAAAACCATGATTTTCAAAATTTCTATGAATCCAATGGATACAATTATAATTTCTCTACTCCAAGAAATCCTCAACAAAATGGAGTAGTAGAAAGAAAAAATAAAAATTTACAAAAAATGACAAGAACCGTGTTGAATGAATATAGCCTACCTAAATATTTTTGGGCCGAAGCCATTAATACGGCATGCTATGTCATGAATAGGGTTCTAGTAAGACCATTACTTTTCAAAACTCCTTATAAATTATGGAATAACAAAAAACCCAACGTTTTATACTTTAAAGTTTTTGGTTGTAAATATTTTATCTTGAATGAAAAAAATGCCTTAGGAATGTTTGATGCAAAATCTGATGAAAGGATTTTTTCTTGGTTATTCTTCTATTTCTAAAGTCTTTCATACCTTTAACAAAAGAACTTTGGTTATAGAAAAGTCGATTCATGTTGTCTTTAATGAAGTTTCCGAATTGAAGAAAAATAAGTTTGATGATGATCTTAATTTTGATGCTTTGAATTTAAATGAACCCTCTCCTCCAACTAGCAACTTGGATGCATCTTCTTCTGAAACATCCTTACCCAAAGAATGAAAGTATGTAGATGCTCATCCTAAGGAGCTAATCATATGAGACGCATCGAAAGGGGTTCAAACTAATTCTTCTCTTAAATTTTTTTGTGCCAACACTAAAATTTTTTGTGCCAACGCCCCTTTTCTTTCTCAAATTGAACCTAAATGCATTGGCCTAAATGCATTGATGAGACCTTGAAAGATTATTCATGGGTTATCGCAATGCAAGAAGAGTTAAACTAATTTGAGAGAAATGAGGTGTGGGAGCTTGTTTCGAGACCTAGTGACCATTTAGTTATCGGTTCTAAATAGGTCTTTAGAAACAAACAAGATGAATTTGGTATCATGGTTAGAAACAAGGCTAGATTAGTGGCCAAGGGTTTCAACCAAAAAGAATATATTGATTATAAAGAAACCATCGCTCCTATGACACGATTAGAAGCCATAAAAATATGCTCCTTGCCTATGCTAGTAGTAATAATTTTAAGTTATTTCAAATGGATGTCAAAAGTACTTTTCTTAATGGCTTTATTTCCGAAGAAGTTTATGTTGAACAACCTCCCGGATTTGAGAATGTTAATTTTTCAAATCATGTGTTTAAATTGACTAAAGCTCTCTATGGATTAAAACAAGCCCCAAGGGCTTGGTATCAGAGACTTAGCTCATTTCTTATCCAAAATAATTTCTCTAAAGGCAAGGCCGATGCTACATTATTTATTAAAAATTTTGAAAATAATTTTTTTTGTTGTTCAAATTTATGTTGATGATATTATTTTTGGTTCTGCAAATGAATCCTTATGTGAATCATTTGCCAAGAGTATGAGACAAGAGTTTGAAATGAGTCTAATGGGTGAACTAACTTTCTTTTTAGGCTTACAAATCAAACAACTTAGTGATGGTATTTTTCTTGTTGAATCTCGAATTTTGATGATGAAGTCAATTGGAAATTATTTGATCTAATCTATATGTTGAGAAAAGTGTGTAGGATTAACTACAATTGCAGTAAGACATAAAGTAGGTGTTTTGCCGGAGTCAAGATCGAGATCTCGTTGGGAGTTCAAGAGTTCGTCAAAAGTTCAGACATTCATCGGAAGTTCTGTTGGAACCAACCAAGAAGTCCAGAAGCTTGCCAAAGAAGCCCATCGGAACTCACCAAGAAGATCGTTGTAATATCCAGGAGCTTGCCGGGATTCCGTCAAAATATTGCCAAGAGTTCGTCGGATATTCGCTGGAAGAGCAATTGATGCACTAGAACAAAAAGTGCTATGATTATGTCTTAATTATCATTGTTAGATAGTAAATTAAGTTAGGATTGGGAGATAATCCCACCAACTTAATTAGGGGCCAATTGGGCCCTTAATAAGGCTGAATTGGGCCGAATTGAGCAACCCATTAAGCACCTGAAATCTTGGCCGGTGGTGGCACCGCTTGGAAGACAATGTCTAGGGTTATCTAGGCGGTGGTACCACCGGTAACGAATGCTGCCAGCGGTGGTACCGACCCTATCAGGCAGTGGTACCTCCCAGTGTTAGACCAACAATGGTAGTACCGCCTAATAATGATGGTGGTACCTCCAGTACCCCGAAATCTAAGGATGTGACACTTTTTTGCTCCAATTTTGAAGCCATTGGGGCGTATAAAAATCTCACCCTTTTCTGTATGAAAAGGTACAAAAGTGTTTAACATATTCTTGAATCTTTGGGGTGTTAAGTATTATAAAAGTTAGAAAGAGTCCTCCCCTCCCTCTCTTAGCTTTGTAAATATCCAAGAAAGATGAGTGAGGCTTGTAAGGGTTATCTCCTAAACCCGGGAAAAGAGAAAGCACTGTAAAGAAGTGTTTGGTCTTCATTTATTAAAGGAAGGCCTTTAGTGGACGCCGGTGATCTTGACGGACGAGGAATCCGAAAGTGGATATAGGTCACATCGATCGAACCACTCTAAATTCTGGTGTGCTTTTTTATTCATGTAATTTACATTACTATAAACCTCTTTAATCTTCTTCTTGCACATTTACGAAAGCTTTCAAATTCAATTTCTCTCCGAAACAGATTGTATCAAAATAATTTTCATCTGAATCGGTTTTAATCGAAACAAAGACTTTTAAAATCAAAAAAGTTTTTCGCTACACTAATTCACCCCCCCCCCCCCCTAGTGCCACTCTTAATCCTAACAATTGGTATCAGAGCACGGTTCACTCTCATTTGGTTTTAAACCCAAGAGAGATGGCATTTGCCGGCAACCTAGAGGGTCATTCAAGTACACGTCCACCCATGTTCAATGGGACGGATTATACATATTAGAAGACTAAAATAAGGATCTTCCTAATTTCAATGGATTTCGAATTATAGAATATTATACAAAATGGGTTTCAAAAGTCTTCTCTTCCAATGAACGATTGGAATGAGTTGGAGAAGAAGACTTTCACTTTAAATGCCAAGGCTATGAATACCTTATTTTGTGCCTTAGATAAAAACGAGTTTAATTATGTGTCTATTTGTAAAACAGCTTTTGATATTTGGCACACACTCGAAGTGACTCATGAAGGCACTAGTAGAGTGAAGGAGTCAAAAATTAATATTTGGCACACACACTACCCTAGCTGGTACCACCACCCAGGTTTGGTGGTACTACTGCCAAGGGGGCAGTGCTGGGTGGTACCGCGGCCCAGACTGGCGGTACCATCGCCTGGCACCCTGCTAGGGGTGGTACAACTGCCTAGACTAGCGATACCACCGTTTGACATAGTCTCGAAGACTATGCCATGACGGTGAGACTTCTTGGGGCAATGTTTGGGCCTCTTATTGGACCCAACACAATTCTTACATGGGCCTAGCTAGCCCCTAATTGGGTTGGCCCAAATCCAAGCCCAATTACGTGCTAACTACGAAATCCTAAGACATTTGCTAAGCTAAACAAGTCCTTATGTCTATTCTTTCAGCGAGCTTCCGGCGAACTTCCAATGATCTCTCGATAATGCTCTGGCGGACTCCCGGCAAACTCCTGGACTTCATGACGATCTTCTTCGTGAGTTCCGATGAGCTTCTTTGGCAAGCTTCGAGACTTCTCGGCTGGTTCCGCTAGAACTTCTAACGAACGTCTAAACTTCCGACGAACTCTCGAACTCCCAATGAAGTCACGTCCTTGACTCTGAGACTTCATTTTGCTTCATGCTTTGCCACCGTAGTTAATCCTGCACATGTAAAATATACTTTGATCTATACAATTAATATTAAACATTAATTAAGTTGTCCGGCATGTCATTGGTCCCTCGACGTTTCGTCCGATTCTTTGGCGCATCGTCCTCTCTTGCGGCCTATTGCCCAATCGGCCAGTTGACTCCACAACTCCGATATCCTTGGCGCAATATATGCTCTTCTTGGCCCAATGCCCGAATCCACATCCCAAAGCCTTCTATCGATACGTCGACCGTTCCTCCGGCCCGACGTCCAATCTTCTGACATGTTTTCCCCTAGCATAACATAATTTTTCCTGCTTTAATTGTCTCATCATGATCGAAACATCCTGTGTCACTCAAAACACAGATTAAAACATAAGTACTTATCAATTGGTTTCATCATCAAAATATGAGATTCAATAATCTCCCCCTTTTTTATGATGATAACCAATCGATAATGGAGTTAACCAAACTCCCAGAGTTTAAAAAATTCTCCCTATCAATATGGCATATAACTCTTGGATTAAAAAATCCAAGCAAACATGTCATGATAAAATCATGCATGACATCAACATACTTCTCCCCCTTTGTCATCAACAAAAAGGAGAAGTCTAGCTATTCATGTGTTTGGAATATAAAATTTCAAATCATTGCATAATCAACATAATCTTCAGTTTTATCATTATGCAATTTGTAGTTAGAAAATTTTGCAAGTGTTACATCATGCTTAGAACATTCAAGCTATCAAGTTGTAGATATACAAGATAGTACAACATACAAGCTAGCAAATTTAAAGATTTGAAAGTTGGCATATTTGCTTTTCTTTGCAATGTGCAAGATAGCATATTTTTGTATCTTCTTGAGATTTCAAGCTAACAATTTCTTGGTGTTGTTCAAGATAATAATTTCTTCTCTTTTGAGAAGTGCGATTATTTTTGCTTCCTTTGCAAAAATGCAAGCTAACAAAATGTTACATTATTTTACAACATGGAAGCTAACAATTTGAGATGTTCAAGAAGCAAGTTCTTTCTTCTCTTTTGAGAAGTGCAATTTTTGCTTTCTTCTTGAATTGTGCAAGCTAGCATTTTTTTATCTCCCCCTTTGTTATTGTCAAAAAGAAGAGAAGACCCTTTATATCAATTTTTAGATTATGACAAAGGTAAGTATCAATCTTATTTGTACATCATTATATTTTCAAATTAAAACATGCACAATTTCAAAACCTCACATTTCATTTTTCATGCACGATACCAAAAAATCAATCATCATTATGAGCATATCATACATGATACTAAAACATTAAAATTTTTAAGTATTTATCAACATTTTGATCATGATACCAAACATTTATCATTTAGAGCATTCATGATACACATTATATACAATACATCACATACATCATTATAAAAAGCATAAGTATTGCATGTATTCATATCATCACATGAATATTAAGAACTTGGTGACGAAATATTACTTCATAAATACAAGGAATTTTACATAATAAAATTCAAGTCATAAATCTTAAAAGATGTCAAATAGCATATCATGGTTTATTAGAATTAGTCTTCTTTTTAGTGAATAGCAAAAAGAATAGTAGGAGAGCAATATCTCAATTCATGCATATCAAATCTTCAATCATCAAAATCATGATTCATCTAGAAAATTCTCCTCTTTAAATATTCAAAGAGAGATCTTAGGAGATAAAATAATAAAAGATATTCAAATAAAATTTTAAGTCATGAATTTTGAAAACGGTAAATCATAAAAGGAAACGTAGGAGAAAAAGATTTCAATTCATGCATAAGAACTCTTATGATTCATATTGAAATTTTTCTCAAAATGCAAGAGAATAAAGAGTAAGAAATCTTGATTCATTAAAGATTTCAAGTTATAAATCTCGAGAAATCAAAATCATGATTTCGATAAAACTCATTAAATTCAAACCATCAAAATCAATTTCATGTTTCACAAAATTCATAACATAAATAGATTCATGATTTTAAATCTAATAACATATTTTCCTTTGTATGTGATACATTTTAAGTAATTGATTTCATATAAGCATGTTCTTTTCTTTCAAATCCATGCACTATCCATTAACACCAAATAAAAAGAACTTTCAAAGATCGTAAAAACTATCATGCATAAGTTTGAAATATAAACTCATTAAGCATGCTTTCAAATCATCATTACATTTTCATTAAGACATCAAGCTTGGTTTCGTTGAATATAATGTTGAATGATTCTTAAAGATATCTAAACTTCTTTAGTTTCAATTTGTGTGATAAATTTTATATTAGCATGCTCAAATATTTGTTCTTATGTTAAAATCATGCATCAACGTTAAAAATGGAAAGATCGAAAATCATCAAGATCAAAAAGTGTAACACAATTCCAAGACATATGATTTCAAATTATTACTTCAAGTCCTCATGCATAAAAATCATCAAGTATGATACAAATATTCATTATGATAAGACATACAAGCCAAAGAAATCATTAAACATAAAGCATATTCATCAATCATGGTTTCATAAGGCATTTTCAACCAAAATCATTTTGTTATTAAGCATGTAATTTTTATTATCATTTTCAAAATTACTAGCATGATCCTAATTTTTACATTTTCATTAAATTTTTAAACATATAATTTTTAAAAAACAAATTTTCTAAACTAAAAAAAATACATCATGAAAAGCATTATGTAATTTCGAAATAAATTAAAGGAATTTTGATTACCTACCGTTAAGGCGTAGTTTGTCACCTCGCCTTTGTTGGATTATCTTTCTTCTTCGGATGAGCTCGTTTCGTCCAAGATTGCTTCCTTCTTCTTGCGTTCATAGCAAGTAGTTGCGCTCATTTTTAGTTTATTTTTGTTCTTCAACTTTTGTTTCATGATTTTTTTAAATTTCATAGTGATGAGTTCAAGTTCACCATCACTTGAGTTTTTTTGATGATGACAACCAATTGATGACGGAGTTAAAACAAACTCCCCCTATCAATATGTCATATTGATAGAAACTCTTGGATTCAAAAATCCAAACAACATGTTATCATAAACTTATGCATAACATCATACTTCTCCCCCTTTGTCATCAACAAAAAGGAGAAGTGCAACTTTCAAATATTTGGACATACAAGTTAAACTCATTGCATAATAAACATAATTTTCATTTTTATCATCATGCAAGCTAGCAAAAATTTAGCAAGTGCTACATCATATTAGAACATGCAAGCTATCAAGTTTTAGATATGCAAGGTAGTAAGATAACATGTTCTACAACATACAAGCTAGAAAGTGAGCATAAATTTTGTAAGTTTGTATCATAGGTCATCAATGACCCGATAAGTTCTTCGAGAGGGAAATGGTTCAAATCTTTTGATTCTTATAAAGCCAATACTTTTGAATCCCAAGTTTTAGAAAGTGAGCGTAAATCTTTACTAACAAGATCAAAATTTGAAAAAGTTTTACCAAGAGCTTTTAAACCATTGATGACATCTATAAAACGGGTGTACATGTCAACAACGGTTTCACTTGGCTTCATTTGAAAAAAGTTTAAAATCATGCATTAAAAAATTTACTTTAGAATCTTTTACTCTATTCATGCCTTCATGTGTGATTTCGAGAATATGCTAAATATCAAAGGTCGTTTCGCATAAAGAAACCCGATTGAATTCGTTTTCGTCTAAGGCACAAAATAAGGCATTCATAGCCTTTGCATTTGAGAAAAAGCCTTCTTCTTCGAATCATTCCAATCTTTCATTGGAAGAGAAGACCTTTTAAAATTGTTTTTGACCAAATTCCATAAATTTAAATCAATAGAAAGCAAGAAAACTTTCATTCGAGTTTCCCAATAAGTGTAGTCCATCCTAATGAAAAAGGAAGGACGAAGAGAGAGTGACCCTCTTGAAAGCCGAAAAGAGCCATTTCTATTTAGGTATTAAACCAAATTAGAAAACAAGGCTCTGATACCAATTATTAGGATCGGGATCAGTACTAGGGGGGGGGGGTGAATTAGTACAGCGGTAAAAATTACTTCTTCAAGACTTCGTTTCGATTAAAACCGTTTCCAACGTAAAATCGTTTCATAAAGGTAATACTTTGAAAGCATACGTAGGAGAGTAATGGATGTAAAGAGCAAGTAAGAAGGTTTGCAGTTAAAGTAAATTGCTCAAAGAAATGCAAACCAGATTTTAGAGTGGTTCGGTCATCATGACCTACATCCACTTCGTTGATTCCTCTTCCATCGAATCGGCTTGTGTGCTTGTGTGCTTTTTTCTCACAAGAGATTACAATAGCAATTTTTCCTCTTTAAATTCTTTATGCTTGTGTGCTTTAACTAGGGATGAGAGGGGTATTTATAGGCTTCAAGTTGATTCAAACTTGGAGCCTAAAACTTTCTCATCTTGGGTTCCCCGGGCACGGGCGGTACCACCACCTACGTTGGGCGATACCATTGCCCAGTGTCAGTTTGACATTGACACTGCCCTAGGCGGTACCACCACCTAGGTCTAGCAGTACTACCGCCTGGGGGGCAATGCTGGGTGGTACCACCACTTGGAACCCTGCTAGGTGCGATACAATCACCCAAACTGGCGATACCACCGCCTGACATAGTCTCGAAGACTGTGCCATAACGATGAGACTTCTTGGGGTACTATTTGGGCCTCTTATTGGGCCCAACATAGTTCTTATTGGGTTGGCCCAAATCCAAGCCCAATTACGTGCTAACTATAAAATCATAAAATATTTGCTAAGCTAAACAAGTCCCTATGTCTATTCTTCCGGCGAGCTTTCGGCGAACTTCCGATGATCTCTCGGCAATGTTCCGGCGGACTCCCAGCAAGCTCCTAGACTTCACGATAATCTTCTTGGTGAGTTTCAATGAGCTTCTCTGGCAAGCTCTGATACTTCTCGGCTGGTTCCGCCAAAACTTCCGATGAACGTCCGGACTTCCGACGAACTCTCGAACTCCCAACAAAGTCACGTCCTTGACTCCGAGACTTCATTTTACTTCATGCCTTGCTATCGTAGTTAATCTTGCACATGTAAAATATACTTCGATCGAGACAATTAATACTAAGCATTAATCAAGTTGTCCGGCATGTCATTGGTCCCTTGATGCTTCATCTGATTCTTTGGCGCATTGTCCTCTCTTGCGGCCTATTGGCCAATCAGCCAATTGACTCTGCAACTCCGATATCCTTAGCGCAATATCCGCTCTTCTTAGCCCAATGCCTGATTCCATGACCCAAAGCCTTCTGTTGATACGTTGACCGTTCCTCCGGCCCGATGTCCAATCTTTTGACATGTTTTCCCACGGCACAACATGATTTTTCCTGCTTTAATTGTCTCATCTTGATCAAAGCATCATGCATCACACAAAACATAGATTAAAACATAACCATTTATTAATTAGTTTCATCATCAAAATCTGAGATTCAACAGATGCTCATCCTAAGGAGCTAATCATAGGAGACACGTCAAAAGGGGTTAAAACTCGTTCTTCTCTTAAAAATTTTTGTGCTAACGCCTCTTTTCTTTCTCAAATTGAACCTAAGTGTTTTGATGAGGCCTTGAAAGATGATTCATGGGTTATCGCAATGCAAGAAGAGTTGAATCAATTTGAAAGAAATGAGGTGTGGGAGCTTGTTATGAGACCTAGTGATTGTTGAATCTCAGATTTTGATGATAAAGTCAATTGTTATTTAGTTATCTAATTTGTATATTGAGATAAGTATGCAAGATTAACTACGATAGTAGTAAGACATGCAGTAGGTGTTAAGCCGGAGTCAAGACCAAGATCACGTTAGGGGTTTGAGAGTTCGTCGGAAGTCCGAACGGTCGTCGGAGGTTCTGTAGGAACAATCCGAGAAGTCTAGGAGCTTGCTAAAGAATCTTGTCCGAACTCACCAAGAGGATCGTCACAAGTCCAGGAGTTTGCCGGAGCATCATCGTGGGTTCATCGGATGTTCGCCGGAAGTTCGCCGGAAGCTCACCGGAAGAAGCGATTGATGCCTCGGAACATGATCTGCAGTATTGATGTCTTAATTGTCATAGTTAGCATGTCGATTAAGTTAGGATTAGGAGGTGATCCCATTAACTTAATTTGGGGCCAATTGGGCCCTTGGCAGACCCAAATTTGGCCGAATGGATCAGCCCATTCGGACCTAGAATTCTTGGCCGGTAGTGGCACCGCCTAGGAGACTCGGTCTCCCAAGAGTTCTGGGCAGTAGTACCGCCCCTGTCAGGCGGTGGTACCCCCGACAATTATTATTGCCAGCGGTGCTACCGCCCCTGTCAAGCGGTGGTACCGCTTGAGCTCGGTCTCCAAGCAATGTCAAGCAATAGTACCGTCCAAACTGAGTGGTAGTACCGCCCAAACTGAGCGATAGTACCGCTCAGTGATAGATGACAGGTGGTAGTACCACCCAGTTATGGCGGTGGTACCGCTAGGACCCCGAAAATCTGAGAATGGACACTTTTGAGCTCCAAATTCAAGCTGATTGGGGCCTATATAAACCCCACCCTTTCCTGCATGAAAGTATACCGAAAGCTTGCTTTTATTCTGAGTATTTGAGAGCTTAAAATGTTGTAAAAGGCTAGAGTTTCTCTCCCTCTTTTTTTTCTAAGTATTGATCATTTAAGAGAGGAGTGAAAACTTGTAAGGGTTGTCTCCTAAGCCCGCCAAAAGGAGAAAAGTTGTAAAAGGGTGGTTGGCCTTCGCCTATTGAAGGAATGCCTCTAGTGGACGTCGGTGACCTCATCGGAGGAGGAAGCCAAAAGTGGATGTAGGTCAAGATTGATCGAACCACTCTAAATATCGATTTGCATTTACATTCTTCTCTTTATCTTCACTGCAAACTGCCTCTATGGCTTTACATCAACTATACTTCCGTTTGCTCTCAAGTTAAAGACTTTTCCGAAATGGTTTTCATACGAAGTCTTTTTAAACCGACGAAAGTTTTTTGCTGCACTAATTCACCCCCCGCACTCTTACTGCTCTTGATCCTAACAATTAGTATCAGAGCAAGTTCACTCTCAATTGGATTAAAACCCAAGAGAGATGCCATATGCCAGAAACTAAGAGGGTCACTCTATTACATGTCTGCCCATGTTCAATGGGACGGACTACACCTATTGGAAGATCCGAATGAGGATCTTCCTTATTTCCATGGATTTTAAACTTTGGAATATTATTGAAAATAGATTTTCAAAGTCTTCTCTTCCAATGATCAATTGGAATGAATTGGAGAAGAAGACTTTTGCTTTAAATGCAAAGGCTATGAATGCCTTATTCTGTGCACTTAATAAAAACGAGTTCAATTGTGTTTTGATTGGTGAAACTGCATTTGATATTTGGCATACACTCAACGTGAGTCACAAAGGCACGAGTAGAGTGAAAGAATCAATAATCAATCATTTAGTACATTCTTATAAACTTTTTCCAATGAATCTGAGCGAGACCATAGGTGACATATACACCCGTTTCACAGATGTCATCAATGGTCTAAAAGGACTCGAAATTTTTTTTTCAGATTTCAAGCTCATTAATAAAATTCTAAGATCCCTTCCAAAGAGTTGGGATGCTAAAGTCACTGCTATTCAAGAGGCTAAAGATTTAAACAACTTCCCTCTTGAAGAATTAATCGGGTCATTAATGACCTATGAAATGACTTGCAAAGCTCATGAAGAGCACGAGGACACCCTTCCAAAGAATAGGAAAGATATGACACTTAGAACTCAAGAAGACCACTTGAGAGAAAACTCAAGTGATTAGGACTTTGATGATGACTTGACACTTCTAACAAGGAAATTTAAAAAATTCATTAAAAGAAATAAATTTAAAAATGACACTAAAAATAAATTTGAACCAAAAAATGATCAAATTATTTGCTACGAATGCAAGAAGCTAGGATACTATAAAAGTGATTGTCCCCAAGCCAAGAAGAGAACACCAAAGAAGAAGGCGCTCAAAGCAATGTGGGATGACTCAAGCGCACCCGAAGAAGAGGAGTCCAACACCGAGCAAGTTACTCATTATGCACTCATGGCCATTAGAGAGGAGAAACATATATCACCACAAGCTAGGAGCAAGAGATGGTACATTGATAGTAGATGCTCAAGGCATATGACCGGAGATCCATCTCAATTCTCTAAGCTCACTAGCATAGACGAAGGCTATGTCATCTTCGGAGACAACAACAAGGGTAAAATCATTGGCAAAGGAACCATAGGTAACAAATCCAACTTCTTTATTGAAGATGTTTTGTTAGTTGATGGTTTAAAACATTACCTCTTGAGCATTAGTCAATTGTGTGATAAAAGATATATTGTCAAATTCGAATCTAATGCTTGCATCATTGAAAAACCATACAAAAATACATCTATGATTGCATTAAAATAAAATAATGTATACACCATTGACATCAATGATCTTTGTACTGAAATGTGTTTCTCGGTTTTGAATGACGGTGCTTGGCTTTGGCATAGGAGATTAGATCATGCTAGCATAAAACTAATCACCCAAATTTCATCCAAAGAACTTGTAAGAGGAATTCCTTATATCAAGTTCATCAAAGATAATATGTGTGATGCTTGTCAATTAGGAAAACAAATAAAGGGTAGCTTCAAATCTAAGAATCAAATAAGCACCTCTAGACCTTTGCAATTGATCCATATGGACTTATTCGAACCAATCTTTACATCAAGCCTAGGAGGTAGCAAATACGGTTTTGTTATTGTGAATGATTATAGTAGATACACATGGACTTATTTCTTGAAATACAAAAGTGAATGCTTTAGATATTTCACCAAGTTTTGTAAACTTGTTCAAAATAAAAAGGGTTCTATGATTTTATCAATTCGAAGTGATCATAGTGGTGAATTTTAAAACTGTAATTTCCAAGAATTTTGTGAATCTAATAGATACAACCACAACTTCTCTACTCCAAGAAATCCTCAACAAAATGGAGTAGTAGAAATAAAAGAATAGAAATTTATAAGAAATGGCAAGAACCATGTTGAATGAACATATTCTACCCAAATATTTTTGGGCCGAAGCCATAAACATGGCATGCTATGTTATAAATAGAATTCTAGTAAGACCCTTACTCACCAAAACCTCTTATGAGTTATGGAACAACAAATAACCCAATGTTTCATATTTTAAAGTTTTTTGGTGTAAGTGTTTTATATTGAATGAAAATGATGCCTTAGGAAAATTTGATGCTAAATTCGATGAAGGAATTTTTCTTAGTTACTCCTTGATTTCTAAAGAATTTCGTATCTTCAATAAAAGAACTTCAATTATAGAAGAATCCATTCATGTTGTTTTCAATGAGATTTCCGAAATCAAGAAAAATGATTTTGATGATGATGTTAATTTCGATTCCTTGAATTTAAATGAATCCTCTTTTCCAACTAGCAACTTGGATGCATCTACTTTCGAAACATCCTTAACCAAGGATTAGAAATATGTAGATGCTCATCCTAAGGAGCTAATCATAGGAGACACATCTAAGAGGGTTCAAACACGTTCTTCTCTTAAAAATTTTTATGCAAACGCCGTTTTTCTCTCCCAAATTGAACCTAAATGTATTGACAAAGCCATGAAAGATGATTCATGGATTATCGTAATGCAAAATGAGTTAAATCAATTTGAGAGAAATAAGGTGTAGAAGCTTGTTCTTAGGCCAAATGATCATTTAGTTATTGGTAGTAAATGGGTCTTTAAAAATAAGCAAGATGAATCTAGTATCGTGGTTAGAAACAAGACTAGATTAGTGGCCAAAGGTTTTAACGAAGAAGAAGGTATCGAATACGGAGAAACCTTTGCTCTCGTGGCTCGATTAGAAGCTATAAGGATGCTCCTTACCTATGCTAGTAGTAATAATTTTAAGTTGTTTCAAATTGATGTTAAAAGCACTTTTCTTAATGGCTTTATTTCTGAAGAAGTTTATGTTGAACAACATTCCGGATTTGAAAATAATAGTCTCCCTAATCATGTGTTTAAATTAACTAAAGCTCTCTATGGTTTAAACCAAGCCCCAAAGGCTTAGTATGAGAGACTTAGCTCTTTTCTTATTGAAAATAATTTCTCTAAAGGCAAGGTCGATACTACATTGTTTATCAAAAATTTTAAAAATAATTTTCTTATTGTTCAGATTTATGTTGATGATATTATCTTCGGTTCTATGAATGAATCGTTTTGTGAATTTTTTGTGAAAACTATGAGCCTTGAATTTAAAATGAGTTTGATGGGAGAATTAACCTTCTTTTTAGGCTTATAAATTAAGCAACTAAGTAATTACATCTTTATTAGTCAAACTAAATACACTTTAGATTTGTTAAAAGATTTAATATGGATAGCTCAAAAGCTATCAACACTCTTATGAGCACCTTCACTAAGTTATAAATTGATGAAAGCAAAAAAAATTTTGATCAAAAAACTTATAGGAGTATGATAGGAAGTTTACTTTACCTCACTGCAACTAGACCAAATATCATATTCAATGTACAAATAAGGAAGAAGTAATAAAAGCTATCTCCTTAATGGACTTTTGAATGATATCATGTCATGATTGCTTGAAAAATAATTTATATGAATGGTATCTTATGGTTGAAAAATAATATAAATCTTTACCACACTTATTACTATGCTTGAAATACGCTTGAATCGTTCTCCTTTTTGTTGATGACAAATGGAGAGAAATATGTGATAAATTGATGATAGAATAAATTGTTATGATTGCCATATTTGCATATGTTAAGGTATCTAGAGCTTACATCGCAATCTTACAAATTGATATCTTGCCATGTGATGAATTGCTACGATTGTTATTTTTCACATATGAAATATAAGACTTAAAAATGGATGTTAAGACTTGACATCATTTTCAGAAAGATACATCATGATAGGAACCATGATATGGGGGTATTGATAAGTTTAAATAAACTTAACTTATCAATATGTCTCTTGAATTCAAAGGCTTTGAATTCAAGAATGACTTATCTCAAGTGTGGTATATAGATAAGGGGAGTTAAAGTTAACTCCGTCATCAATTGATTGTCATTATCAAAAATAGGGAGATTGTAGAATCTCAGATTTTGATGATGAAGTCAATTGTCATTTGGTTATCTAATCCGTATATTGAGATAAGTGTGTAGGATTAACTACAATTGCAGTAAGACATGCAGCAGGTGTTAAGCTAGAGTCAAGACCAAGATCACGTTGGGGGTTCGAGAGTTCATTGGAAGTCCAGACGGTCGTCGAAGGTTCTACGGGAACAATCCGAGAAGTCTAGGAGCTTGCCAAAGAAGCTCATCAGAACTCACCAAGAGGATCGTCGCAAGTCTAGGAGTTTGCTGGGAGTCCGTCGGAGCATCGCCGAGGGTTTATTGGATGTTCACCGGAAGTTTGCCGGAATCTCGTCGGAAGAAGCGATTGACGCATCGGAACATGATCTATAGTATTGATATCTTAATTATCGTAGTTAGCATATAGATTAAGTTAGGATTGGGAGGTGATCCCATTAACTTAATCTGGGGCCAATTGGGCCCTTGGTAGACCCAAATTGGGCCGAATAGATCAGCCCATTCGGACCCAAAATTCTTGGCCGGCGGTGGCACCGCCGGCAGTTATTACTGCTAATGGTGGTACCGCCCCTGTCAAGCGATGGTATCGCTTGAGCTCGGTCTTCGAGCAATGTCAGGTGGTAGTACCGCTTAGTGACAAATGACAGGCAGTAGTACTGCCTAGTTATGGCGGTGATACCACCAGGGCCCCGAAAATTCGGGAATTGACACTTTTGAGCTTCGAATTCAAACTAATTATGGCCTATATAAACCCCACCCTTTCCTGCATAAAAGTGCATTGAAAGCTTACTTTTATTCTGAGTATTTGAGAGCTTAAAAGTGTTATAAAAGGCTAGAGTTCCTCTCCCTCTTTTCTTTCTAAGTCTTGATCATTCAAAAGAGGAGTGAAAACTTGTAAGGGTTGTCTCCTAAGCTCGTCAAAAGGAGAAAATCTATAAAAGGGTGGTTGCCCTTTGCCTATTGAAGGAAAGCCTCTAGTGGATATAAGTGACCTCATTGGAGGAGAAAGCCAAAAGTGGATGTAGGTCAAGATTGACCAAACCACTCTAAATCTTGGTTTACATTTATATTCTGCTCTTTATCTTAACTGCAAACTGCCTCCGTTGCTTTACATCAACTATACTTCTGTTTGCTCTCAAGTTAAAGATCTTTCTGAAATGGTTTTCGTATGAAGTCTTTTTGAACCGACGAAAGTTTTTCACTGTACTAATTCACACCCCCCCCCTCTTAGCGCTCTTGATCCTAATAGTGATCATTTAGTTATCAGTACTAAATGGGTCTTTAGAAACAAGCAAGATGAATTTAGTATCATGGTTAGAAACAAGGCTAGATTAGTGGCCAAGGGTTTCAACCAAGAATAAGATATCAATTATGAAGAAATCTTCGCTCCTATGGCACGAGTAGAAGTCATAAGGATGCTCCTTACTTATGCTAGTAGTAATAATTTTAAATTGTTTCAAATGGATATCAAAAGTGCTTATCTTAATGGCTTTATTTCCAAAGAAGTTTATGTTGAATAACCTTCCAGATTTAAGAATGTTAATTTTCTAAATCATATGTTTAAATTGACTAAAGCTCTCTATGGATTAAAACAAGCCCGAAGGGCTTGGTATGAGAGACTTAGCTCCTTTCTTATCCAAAATAATTTCTCTAAAAGCAAGGTCGATACTACATTGTTTATTAAAAATTTTGAACATAACTTTCTTATTATTCAAATTTATGTTGATGATACTATTTTTGGTTCTACAAATGAATCTTTATGTGAATTGTTTGCAAAGAGTATGAACCTAGAATTTGAAATGAGTTTAATGGGTGACCTAACTTTCTTTTTAGGCTCACAAATTAGACAACTTAGTGATGATATTTTTCTTAGTCAAACAAAATATGCATTAGACTTGCTAAAATAGTTTAATATGGATAGTTCAAAGGCTATTAATACTCCTATGAGTACCTCCACTAAGTTAGACATTGATGAAAGTGGAGAAAGCTTTGATCAAAAAACTTAAGGGGTATGATAGGTAGCTTACTATACCTCACTACAACTAGACCAGATATCATGTTTAGCATAGAACTTTATGCTAGGTTTCAATCTAACCTGAAGCAATCTCACTTAAAAGCTATTAAAAGGATTTTTAGATACATAAAAGGAACTCCTAAACTAGGATTATGTTATCCAAAATCAAAAAACTTTGAATTGCTTGGTTATGTTAATGCTGATTTTATTGGCTGCCAAATAGATAGAAAAAGCACATTCAGAACAAGTCAATTTTTAGGGCACGTACTTGTCTCTTGGTCTTCCAAGAAACAAAACTTGGTTGCATTATCTATAACCGAAGCCGAGTATATAGCAACAGGTGCATACTGTACTCAAGTTATATGGATGAAAAATACTTTAGAGGATTATGGAATTCACTTGAAAAACATACCTATAAAGTATGATAACACTAGTGCAATATGCTTAACAAAAAATCCTATTCAACACTCTCGAACTAAACATATTGATATTAAGCATCACTTTATACGAGATCATGTTAATAACCATGACATATCTCTAGAATTTATTGATACAAAACATCAATTACTTTATTTTTTACAAAACCCCTGATTGAGGAACAATTTGATTTTATAAGAAGAGAATTAGGTATGCTAAATTTTTCTAATGCATTAGTTCCTCTTTAAATTTTTCTTCGGATTTTCTTAGTTGAGTTCTATTTTTTGAGTTTATTCACTATTATTTCTTCGCTTGAGATAATATTTGAATCATAGATTTATGGTATGAGCCATATGAATTTTTCCATACAAATTTTCTTCTCTTACGAAAGTATAACTTCAAAAATCTTATATGATGTTTATGTAAATAAGTGTGTGCACCACGTAATGATAAAGATCTTGAATGCTAGAACCACACAATATTGGCACCACACAAACTTGCACCACACCACAATAAAGCAAGTGCTCACTGTCTATAGGCAGTGGCACCGCCAGTGCTCACTGGTTGTAGGCGGTGGCTGCTAGTCATAAGTGCCCAGCAAGCCAATCACGTGAGTGATGGCACGTGTGACTTGATACAGAATCTTTTTGCTTATTATATTTTGGCGTATATCACTTTATAACTATTGCATAAATGCATATGTATTGTGATGTCCTTGGATTTGTGCAATGGGAATCGGATCGTGATGAGATCACGATAATGAGATCGATTCACCTTTAAACACATATCCTAAATAATCCCGGTCATAGGTTACTCGAGAGGGACATCGTGATAACCGGATAGACTGGTGTGCTGTATACCCGTCCATATGATGGATGCAGCTGGTCTCATAGCTGCTCGTGTAGGGACACTAGGGATACAGTACAGGTGCTCATTGGAGAATGAGTTCACTGATTGATCCGCTTACGGAATGCTGGATGGTTGATGATGCCTTATTGTCAGACAACGATTCCGTAGTCCTAGTGGTGTATCTGGTTCTTAGACTTGAGACACCAAGGATGTCCTGTATGAGTGCTCCACTCTTTGATACCAGACTTATAGGTTTGGCTGTTCCCAGATCTAGTACAGCTGGTCATTGGGAGTGGTAGTCGACCTTACGAGGGCTATTGAGTGTCGATAGAGGATCATCCACTCTCGGTATCATGAGAGGAATATCCCATGTGTTCTTGCTCAGACAAATCCCTGGCCAGGGTCATTCGGGTTGAGAGAGAAAGAGTTCTCCGGGAGAATCCGATTAGAGCGAGACTCGAGTAGAAACCGTATGGGTCTGACAGCACCATGCTCGATATACGGTCTCTGGGATATTAGATGGATGAGGGACTATAGGTACATGGTAACTGAGGACAGACAGGTCCAATGGATTGGATTCCCCTGTATCGTCTGGGGACTACGGCGTAGTGGCCTAGTACTTCCGTAGTCGATGAGTCGAGTGAATTATTACAGAGATAATAATTCACTTAGTTAGAAGGAGTTCTGACAGGTATGACTCACGGCCAGCTCGATATTGGGCCTAGAGGGTCACACACATGTGGTAGGCATTGCGATGAGTAGAGGTTCGGATATGAGATATCCGACGGAGCCCTTGTCTTATTGGATGTAGATCCAATACCCACTAGGGAAAGGACCCATTAGGGTTTTGACACGGGATCTCTATAAATAGGAGGGATTCACAGCCTCATAGGCTAGAGTCTTTGCTTGCCCTTCCTATTCTCCTCTCCCTCTCCACCTCAGAGTAGGCCTGGAGTTTTGAGGAGCGTCGTCGCAACCCTGCTGTGTGGATCACCGCTAGAGAGGAGGACGCTTGACCTCCTTCACCCTCTCCTAAGGATCTGCAAGGAAACAGGGATATACGATCTCCCTAGGTAACACAATCTCTATACGCAGTTTTGTGTTTTTGCGGATTTTGCGCACCAATCTTCGCACGACGATGAACATCTTTTTGGGAATCGGGGATTTTTGTTTTCTTGTTCTTCCGCTGCGCATATGATGTCGCCCCCCCCTATGATTTCCCAACAGTGGTATCAGAGCCAGGTTGTTCGTGCGAATGATTGGTTTTTGAACTGCGTGTGTTGTGTTTAGGAAGAATATTGACGTCAAAATCGTTGACGCAAAAACTAGGAAGGGCAGCAACAGTTGCTGCCCTTGATCTGCATACGTGCAGCACAGCCGAAGGCGGGCAGCACAAGGGGTGCGTCTGCAGCAGTCGGCCGGCGGCCTGCTTGCAGCAGGCTTGCGTCCGGCGGGGCTGGCAGCCCGCGGGCAGAGGCGCCTGCGGCCGCTTCTCCCGCGGGGTGAGGCGCCGCAGGGCTGCGGCGTTTGCCACCGCTGCTCCCGCGGGCGAAACTTCCCCCCCCCCCCCCCTCCCCCCCCCATAGGGGCAGCTGCCTGGCGAGACAGCACCGCCTGCGGGCGTTGCCCCACCGGCAAAACCGCCCGCAGGGGGCGCCCACCTGCAGTGGCAGCGCCACTAGCGGGCGTGCCGCCTACAGGCGAGGGCAGCGCCCTCGCCCCGCCGCACAGGCCGCCGCCAGCAGGGTGGCGGCGACAGCAGTAAGAGGGAATTAGGGTTTTGGGCAAAAGGACAGTTTTGCCCCTATGAATTTGAGAAATTCCAATTTTTCTCTTTTATCCAAATTATGAAAATACCCTAAGGAATTGAGAAATTCCCTACATGTCCCTTATTTCAGAAAATATTAATTAATTAAAAGGTTTAGTTGATTATTATTTTTTATTATTATCTAGTAGTCCTACATGATGATGATTATTTATACATGTGATGTATGATGTGTGGACGGATGATCATGGACCGTGTGATGTGTGTACTTGTGATTATTATTATTGAGGTCTGCGAGCCTCCATTATATTTCTCGTTTATTGTCGGGCCTGTGTGCCTATGATTAAGTTGTAATCACATGAGGAGGCACAGCGGGAGCGTGGATGCGATAGCGGGACCCACGAGACGGACGATCGCGATGCATCAAAATGTCGACAGAACCGACGAGGACAAGATGGACGATCACAGGGCATGGAGATGCACCGTTGCACACATAGATCATGATGTGAGAGATTAGGCCTATTGGCTCGGGCCTAATCATATTAGGTTGTGGTCCATGATCAGCTGGTGTGATTGCTTATACACATACTAGATATGTATATATATTTGCATGCGATGTAGATATATATTAAATATGTATATGTGTGACATATCATATTAGGAGACCAAATCATAGAAACATCTCTTGATAATATTAAGTCGGTAAACATGAGGCAATTAGATTGACCCACGTGGCCTTCCATCGTTATAAGTAGGAACCGATTCCCGGTATAGGTTGAGTTGGTCGAGTCCCTCGAGACTCACCTATATCGTGATTCGCTATCTTGCTTACGACATAGAGATGTCACCGGTGACCTGAGGGCATGGTATGCTTGGTTGAGTCCCTCGAGGGTATATCATCAAATCAGACTCATCTTGTAACGAAGGTGTTGACTTAACCGAGCATCATGGTTGATCGAATCCCTCGAGGCCATGGTGATTCGGAGGTCGAACAAGACGGGAATCACAAGGAGTTGTGATCGGCAAGAGTTTCCTACCTTTTAGGCTTAGTGTGATTGATCGAGTCCCTCGAGGTTATACTAAGACGCTGATTGGATCCTGATCCCCACTAGAAGTCTGCCGGAGACTTTCGTTTCACATGCTGAGGGTGTCGCGTGACTCGTTAGTAAAATAGTGGGAGCATATTAAGATAGAAGTCCATATTTTGATAGTTTATTTCTTGCAAAATATGCATGTTATTCATTTCTGCTGCATCTTTATTTTCAGAAAATGTCGCTTTCAAATCCCTTACGTGGCATACTTGATGTCAACCGCCTTACTGGTCCAAATTATACAGATTGGCTCCGTAACTTGAGAATTATTCTCATAGCAGAGAAAATCATGTACGTCCTTGATACAGTGATGCCTACGCCCGAAGAAGGGGCAAACGAGGATGAGATCGCTCGCTACGTGAAGTACATTGATGACTCCACTCTTGCTCAATGCTATATGTTGGGCTCTATGACTCCTGAGTTACAGAGACAACATGAAAAGATGGATGCCATATCCATTCTCCTACATGTCCGCAAATTGTTTGAGGAACAGGGAAGGACTCAGCGATATGAGATATCCAAGAGCCTCTTCCGCGCTAGGATGACTAAGGGGACATCGGTTCAGAACCATGTCCTAAAGATGATTGAGTGGATAGAGAAACTCACAGGTCTAGGAATGGTCTTAGAGGATAACTTGTGTGTGGACATTGTGCTTTAGTCCCTACCAAATTCCTTTTCACAGTTCATAATGAATTTTAATATGAACAAGCTTGAGGTGACTCTCCCAGAGTTCCTCAATATGTTGAGGGAGGCAGAGAGTACTATTAAGAAAGAGAAGCCAGTTCTCTACACTAGTGAGACCAAAAAGAAAAGGAAAGCAGAAATGTCCCTTAAGAAGGGAAAGGGCAAGGGCAAACCAGGTAAAGCAAAGGTTACTAAGAAAGACCCAGCAAAGGACAAAGGCCAGTGCTTCCAATGTGGCAAAGATGGACACTGGAAGAGGAACTGCAAAGAGTACCTTGCAGAGAGGGCGAAATAGAAGCTTGGAGAAGCTTCAGGTACATTCATGATCAATCTCCAATTGTCAAATTTTTGTGATAGTACATTGGTATTGGATACTAGTATTGCTTATCACATCTACAATTTATTATAAATTCTAGCAAAGCCGAGGGGAGATTGGCGAGAGGAATATTGCATAAAGGTTTATTTATGCTAGACACTACTCCATATATCATGAATGTAAGTGTCTAAAAGGAAACGAGATGAGTTGAACAGTGCATACCTGTGGCATTGTAGGCTAGGTAACATTCATGAAAGAAGGATTCAAAAGTTGCTAAATGATAGATATCTAGATCCATTCGACTATGTATCATATACAACTTGTGAGCCTTGCCTTCATGGAAAACTGACCAACTCTCCATTTAGTGGAATTGGAGAGAGAGCCACTGAGCTGTTGGAACTCATACATAGTGATGTATGTAGACCCATGTCAACTCATGCCATTGGAGGTTACTCCTACTTCATTAAATTTACTTATGATTTCTCAAGGTATGGATATGTGTACTTAATAAAGTGCAAGTCCGAGGCTTTTGAGAAATTCAGAGAGTATAAGAATGAGGTGGAGAACCAGACTGGAAAGAGTATCAAAACTCTTCGATCAGATCGAAGAGGTGAGTACTTAAGTACAGAGTTTACTCAATTCCTCAAGGACCATGGGATATTATCCCAATGGACACCTCCTTATACACCTCAGCTTAATGGTGTCTCTGAAAGGCGAAATTGTACGTTATTAAATATGGTACGGTCCATGATGAGTTTCGTTGACCTACCCATCTCATTCTGGGGATATGCCCTAGAAACCGCATCTTACCTTCTGAACAGAGTTCCAACTAAGTCGGTAGTATCTACACCATATGAGATATGGAAAGGGAAGAAGCCTGATCTTAAGGTTGTTAAGATTTGGGGCTGCCCTACCCACGTTAAAAGACATAACCCCGATAAGTTAGATCCAAGGACAGAGCGATGCAAATTTATGAGATACCCCAAGGAAACTTGTGGGTATTATTTCTATCATCTCGAGGACCAAAAGGTCTTTGTAGCTAAGAGAGCAGTGTTCCTAGAGAAGGAACACATTCTTGGTGGAGATAGTGGGAGAATGATAGAGTTGAGCGAGGTTAGAGAACCAAGCTCAAGCACCACTCTATAGCCCGAGTCTGTTTAAGTACCTAATACACAAGTTTCAACTTTACGCAGGTCAGATAGAGTATCCCATCCTCCTGCGAGATATGTGGGACATATTAGAGAAGAGGATGTTGAGGATATTGATCCTCAAACCTACGAGGAGGCTATTATGAGTATAGACTCCAGGAAGTGGCAAGAAGCCATGAATTCTGAGATGGATTATATGTACTCTAATAAGGTTTGGAACCTAGTTGATGTGCCCGAAGGTATTGTACCCATCGGTTGCAAGTGGATCTTTAAGAAAAAGATCGGAGTAGATGGAAAGGTAGAGACCCATAAAGCAAGGCTAGTGGCTAAGGGGTATCGTCAAAGGCAAGGTGTTGACTACGACGAAACCTTCTCACCCGTAGCAAAGCTAAAATCCATCAGAATTCTATTGGCTATTGAAGCACACTATGATTATGAGATCTGGTGGATGGATGTGAAAACTGCATTCCTCAATGGGAACCTCGAGGAGGAGGTGTATATGATGCAACCTGAGGGATTCGTGTCCAAGAACTGCCCAGATAAGGTGTGTAGGTTGCTTAGATCCATTTATGGACTAAAGCAAGCTTCCCGAAGTTGGAACATAAGATTTGATGAGGCAATCAGATCTTATGATTTCGTTAAGAAAGAAGATGAGACTTGTGTGTACAGGAAGGTAAGTGGGAGCGCTATCACCTTTTTGGTGTTATATGTGGATGACATCCTGATCATTAGGAATGACGTAGGAATGCTATCCACAGTAAAGGCTTGGTTATCAAGACACTTCTCCATGAAGTACTTAGGGGAAGCATCCTATATCTTGGGGATTAGAATATATTGAGATAGATCCAAGAGGATGCTTTGCTTGTCCCAGTCCAGGTACATAGAAACCATTGTCAAAAGGTTTGGCATGGAAAATTCCAAGAGATGTCTCATTCCAATGAGACATGGGATATCGCTTTCTACGAGTATATCCCCAAAGACTCCAGAAGAAAGGGTGAACATGAATATGATACCTTATGCCTCAGTAATAGGGTCTATCATGTATGCCATGCTATGTACTAGGCCTGATATAGCGCATGCTCTGAGTGTCACGAGCAGGTATCAGGCGAATCCATGCTTGGAGCACTGGAAAGCAGTAAAGTGTATCCTTAAGTACTTGAGAAGGACTAAGGATCGTTTACTAGTATATGTAGCAGTGGAAAGAGTTCCATCCGAATATAACATTTCAGATCCACTAACAAAGCCAATGTCTCAGATTGTCTTTGAGCGTCACAAGGGTCTGATGGGGATCAGACAAATAGGTGATTGGCTTTAGGTCAAGTGGGAGATTGCTAGTCATAGGTGCCTAGCAAGCCAATCATGTGAGTGATGGCACTTGTGACTTGATACAGAATCTTTTTGCTTATTATATTTTGGCGTATATCACTTTATAACTATTGCATAAATGCATACATATATTGTGATGTCCTTGGATTTGTGCAATGGGAATCGGATCATGATGAGATCACAATAATGAGATCGATTCACCTTTAAACACATATCCTAAATAATCCCAGCCATAGGTTACTCGAGAGGGACATCGTGATAACCGGACAGACTGGTGTACTGTATACCCGTCCATATGATGGATCCAGCTGGTCTCATAGCTGCTCGTGTAGGGACACTAGGGATATAGTACAGGTGCTCATTGGAGAATGAGTTCACTGATTGATCCGCTTATGGAATGCTGGATGGTGGATGATACCTTATTGTCAAACAGTGATTCCGTAGTCCTAGTGATGTATTTGGTCCTTAGACTTGAGACACCAAGGATGTCCTGTATGAGTGCTCCACTCTTTGATACCAGACTTATAGGTTTGGCTATCCCAGATCTAGTACAGTTGGTCATTGGGAGTGGTAGTCGACCTTACGAGGGCTATTGAGTGTCGATAGAGGATCATCCACTCTAGGCATCATGAGAGGAATATCCCATGTGTTCTTGCTCAGATAAATCCTTGGCCAGGGTCATTCGGGTTGAGAGAGAAAAAGTTCTCCGGGAGAATCCGATTAGAGCGAGACTCGAGTAGAAACTGTATGGGTCTGACAGCACCATGCTCGATATACGGTCTTTGGGATATTAGATGGATGAGGGACTATAGGTACACGGTAACTGAGGACAGACAGGTCCAATGGATTGGATTCCCCTGTATCGTCTGGGGACTACGGCGTAGTGGCCTAGTACGTCCTTAGTCGATGAGTCGAGTGAATTAATACAGAGATAATAATTCACTGAGTTAGAAGGAGTTCTGACAGGTATGACTCACGGCCAGCTCGATATTGGGCCTAGAGGGTCACACACATATGGTAGGCATTGCGATGAGTAGAGGTTCGGATATGAGATATCCGACGGATCCCTTGTCTTATTGGATGCAGATCCAATATCCACTAGGGGAGGACCCATTAGGGTTTGACAGGGGACCTCTATAAATAGGAGGGATTCAGAGCCTCATGGGCTAGAGCCTTTTCTTGCCTTTCCTATTCTCCTCTCCCTCTCCACCTCAGAGCAGGACTGGAGTTTTGAGGAGCGTCGTCGCAACCCTGCTGTGTGGATCACCGCTAGAGAGGAGGACACTTGACATCCTTCACCCTCTCCTAAGGATCTGCAAGGAAACAGGGATATATGATCTCCCTAGGTAACACAATCTACTCTATACGCAGTTTTGAGTTTCGCGGATTTTGCGCACCAATCTTCGCACGACGACAAACATCTTTTTGGGAATTGGGGATTTTGTTTTCTTGTTCTTCCGCTGCGCATGTGATGTCACCCCCAAGATTCGCCAACAGGTGGACCCCTCCAAAATAGAAGTAATGCAGAATTGGCTGACCCCTAGGAACATAAAATTGCTACATGACTTTCTGGGTTTAATAGGCTACTACCGTAAGTTCATGAAAAACTATAGAAAGATTAGTGCACCACTTACTTCTTTACTAAAAAAAGATGTCTTCTAATGGTCAGACAAAGCCTTTCATTGCCTTTGACAAACTTAAGGCAGCCATGACGACGACATCGGTGCTAGCACTACCAGATTTCAAATGACCCTTCATTATTGAGGTCGACACATCTGGAGTCGGAATTGGAGCTATTCTCATGCAAGATGGTCGGCTACTCACATACACTAGCAAGACATTGTCTCTCTCCCATCAAAATATGTTAACATATGATAAGGAGATGCTCGCTATTGTGCACGCAGCAACGAGGTAGAGACCCTACTTGATCAATCGATGATTTCAAATTAAAATCGACCATAAAAGCTTTAAGTACTTTTTAGAGCAAAAGATATTATCCCTTGAGCAGCAAAAATAGGTAACAAAACTTCTTGGATTTAATTATGAAATAACTTACAAAAAGAGGAAAGAGAATGTTGTTGCAGATGCGCTTTCGCAGCTACCCGAGCAAGCTAAATTTTCGAACGTTTCACTTCCGACTAGCGACTTCCTTGAGGATATTAAGATAGAATGGTAGGAAGATTCGGAGACCAGTAAGATCATAAAAAAAATTAGAGGAAGCACCAAGCCCCGTGGCTCATTACAGTTGGGACTCAAAAGAATTACACTATAAGGGACGCATTGTGCTTGTGTCAAATTCTACTTGCATCTTCATGAGCAGATTTTGGACAAAGTTATTCCATATGCAGGGTACTAAATTGAAAAGGAGTATGACATATCACCCATAAACCGACAGCTAGACGAAAGTTGTAAATAGGTGCTTGAAGACAGCCCAAAGCTACCCACCAAATATGACCACCCAAGGAGAACTCCAGACCCAGCCAAGTGCAATCATTGATCGATGGATCATGACTCGACGATGATGACTCACTACTGAAGTGCTAATACAGTGGGCGAACCTACCAATAGAAGATGCCACTTGGGAGAACTATGATGACTTGAAGATCAAATTCCTAGAATTCATGAATCGTCAGCCTCGAGGACAAGGCTGATTTGAAGAGGATGGGTTTGTTAGGACTCTAGCTAGAAGAGTCCTAATTGAGAGGGATATTCATGTAAAACCTAGCTAAGCTGACCCCTATTAAAGAGGTGAAGAGGCCAGCTAGGGTTAGGAGGTTGTTTCTTAGAGAAGAATTTGGAGTTGCAAAGGAATATGAGTCTTGAGTAGGAGTCTTGAGTAGAAGTCCTATTAGGAGTTAGGGTTTAGAAGCCCTATAAATAGCCATGTATTCCTCCTCTTTTCATAAGCAATAGATGAATCTTTTCTACAACCTTTGAGCAGCAACTCCAAGGGAGGAACCCCTATAGAGTTCCAAGGAGGCCGATCCCCTAAAGAGATCAACCCCAAGTTTAGAATCTGCAAGGGTTCTAACAAGTCCTCCTCCTCCCTTTTAGTGCTATGATTATTCAAGAGAGGTGTAAGGCTTGTAAGAATTATCTCCTAAACTCGTGAAAAGGAGAAAACGCTATAAAGAGGTGGTTGTGTTAGGATCGGAGCGACACTAAGAGAGGGGGGTGAATTAGTGCAGCGGATTAAAACTTCGATTTTAATAAAATCTTTCATACGTTAAGAACAAAACTTGAGAAATTTAACTTGAAGGCGTGTTCTTAAAGTTGCGCAGCAAGAGTAATAAGGAACTAAAGCAGTAAGAAGATTTGCAGTAATGTAAATGACAATAATAAAAAGCAAACCAGAGATTACGCCGATTTTTAGAGTGGTTCGGTCAAATGACCTACTCCACTTGCGAGGCCCCTCTTCGATGAGGCTCCCACCTTCCACTAGCAAGTCTCTTGAAATGGAAGGGTAAACACCCCTCTTACAACCTTTTACAAGCAGCTCAACCTCTTACAAATTTTCAATAAGAAAGAAGGAGGAGAACTCTCTAGCAAATTGAAAAACAAGACTTGCTAAGACTTTCTAAGACTTTTCTCTCAATCAAAATGCTTCTCAAAAGTTGTAACCTCAGCTGAGATTTGAGGGGTATTTATAGGCCTCAAGAGGATTCAAATTTTGGGCTCCAAAATTTGAATTCTCTTAGGGTTCCCGGTGTTGGCGGTTCCACCGCCCAGCCAGGCGGTGCCACCGCCCAGCCAAGGAGGTGTCACCGCCCAGCACTCGGGTGCTGGACGGTTTCACCGCCCAGCCAGGCGGTGCCACCGCCTGGCTCTCCAATTCATTTGTTTGGCTTAATTTTAGCCCAAACCAAATCTGACTTTGGGCCCAGTTGGCCCCTAACCAGGATATAGGATTATTTCTTAATCCTAATCCTAATTACAGGTGAACTACATAACACAAAAAAAACATCCTAAGCAAGTTTTTTTAACCGCGAACGTCGAGTCTTGTTCCGGCGAGCTTTCCGACGAACTTCTTCCGACGGACTCCCTGCAAGCTCCCAATCTTTGTGATGACTTTAACGAGTAGCCGAGCCTTCTTGGTGATCTCCGCGAGCCTCCGACGATTTCTTCGGCGAACTTCCGACACGTTCCCGATTTCTTCTCGGATGGTTCTGGCAGCATCTCCGATGATTCTTCGGTCTCTTAAACGTCCATCGAGCTCGACTCCGGTATTCGTGCTATATGTTTTCTGGTTATCGTAGTTAATCCTGCACACTTAACTCAATAATATGGATTAGATCAAATAACCCACCAATTGATTACATCATCAAAATCTGAGATTCAACAATCTCCCCCTTTTTGATGATGACAATCAATTGATGACGGAGTTAAGCATAACTCCCCCTATCTATATGTCATATTATGAGAAGATAAAAAACACTTGAATTCCATCCCATTGGATTCAAGCATAACCCGATAAGTTCTAATCGTAGAACTTATCGTTATCCTCATTAAACAATAGTAAGTACGAAACTTCGATGAAAATCATAAGTTAAATGATACGGGACGAATTTTGCTACGACAGAAGATAAAGATTTTCAATATAAATTTCATGATATCAATCTTGTGATATTTTCAAGGATTTGCAAGTCATATAAGACATTCATATCACATAAGTTTTTGTAATTCATATTAGTCATGCTATCGTTATGGTGTAAATCATCACTTCTCCCCCTTTGTCATCAACAAAAAGGGATAAGCCAGCTAATTGATGATCATAGAAAAAGGTTTAGCATTTATCAAATATCATCATTCAAATTTGCCAGAAATAGTTTATCCAAAAGACATCATCATCTATGCAGATTAAGACAGTAGTTATCTAAAGGAAAGATCAGTTATCGTACAATCGATGACAAACATGAACTTGTTTTTAAAAGCAAACAGAACATAATAAAAAGATAAATCAATTTAATCCTTAGGAGGTAATCCACAGTGCTGATACATGATATCAATTTTTTCATTCATCTGTCGTAGTGTCTTCAAAATTTCAACTTGTTGATTCTGAATTTGTTCTTGCTGTGATTTGATCTGAGATAGCTCCGCCATAATGATATCTTCAGTGGAGGAAACAGGAGCTGAAGGTGCTGCTCCAAGGGGACTAGGAGGAGGAGATTCATTTCCCATAAGAATTGGTGTTTCGGGTTGTTCTATTTGTGTAGGAATTGGATCCGTCCTTCTAGGCTGCCTAACCCATATGCCATTGCTAAAAGTGCACCTAAGTTTTTTCAGCAGGTTTTTATTTATTATGTTATATCGATCATTTTGAATAGATTCTTCATCGGGTGGAATGCAAATGTCATAGGCATGAAGAATTCTAGTGATTAACCTCCCATATGGTAATATAGTATCTTTAGTCATAATTTCCTGCATGTGTTGGCGAATCAAGTACCCAAAACAATTATACTGACCGGTCATAATCCAATACATGGTTCCTATCTCTAGTTGACTTACTTCGTCAAGATGAAATTGTTTGGGGAATATGATGCTTGTGATAATGTGATGAAGAATTTTAGAGTTGAAAGGCATTAAGTGTTCACAGCTCTTGGGTAGGAAGTCAAGGTTTGGATTTGCAAAAATTGTTTTCACGGCTTCGGAATAGGTTGCTCCTATTTTTTTTACGTCCCATTTACCTTTAAAATAACATCCCCTATCTTTTTCAGTTATGCCAATTAGCTCACAAATGGTGCTGTCAAGTATTCTAATGGGTGTTCCTAGAATGTAAGTGCTTAGGCTATCATTGTCTTCATATAGGTTGGCATAGAACAATTTCACTAACCGTGGATAGATTGGTTCATCTATTTGTAGTAGAGGTAGAGCTTCTAGGTGTGCAAACCACCTAATGGGTTCTAAGTCCTCTAGTTCATCCAAATCAACGTATTTTCCCTTATGGACACATCGTGTTTCAAATTTTGGAAAGCGAAGGGCTACCTCTTTTGATCTAAAAAGGTCATGGTTATATGAATCTCCTTCAATCCTTATTCCTTTTGATCTCTTAGGAGCCATTTTCTAGACAACATGATGATGAAATTGTGAAAAATAAGCAAGAGAAAGAGAAAAGAAAAGAGGGAGTTCAAGTGTTACCTCGTGGAGATTATGTTGAGAGATGGAAAGCTTGGACCACCAAGAATCCTTCTCCAATGTTTCTAAGAGTTAGAATGAGGGTTAGAGGGAATGGGAGAGGATTTTGGAGAAGTTTTTCTTCGGGTTGGGGGCGGTGCCACCGCCGGCCCTAACCCCTCGGGTTAAAAGGGTGACTCGGTCGGTGTCACCGCCAAACTGGGCGGTGTCACCGCCAAACTGGGCGGTGTCACCGCCTGGCACCCGAGCGCCAGTCGGTGCAACCGCCGGATATGGCGGTGCCACCGCTGGCATCACGCGGAGGAAAGAAGAAAAAAAAATTTCTTCCTTCCTTTTGTTTAGCTTCTTCCCTCAAGATCATAATTTATACTTTAATGGATCATTTTGAATTGAAGAAGAAGGAAGAATTCAAATTAATAAACGAAGGGAAAAGAACGAGTCCTTTTTGTGAAGTTCATTTTAGGGACAATTTAGCATGCCTAATTCCCTTCGAATGAATTCAAATTGGTCTTCATTCAAAGCTTTTGTAAATATATCTGCTAATTGATTCTTTGTGTCAATGAATTCTAGAACAACATCATTGTTAAGAACATGATTGCGTATGAAATGATGCCTAACATCGATGTGCTTAGTTCTAGAGTGCTGAATTGGATTTTTAGTAAGACATATGGCACTAGTATTATCACATTTTATGGGAATATTTTTAAAGTGAATTCCATAGTCTTCTAATGTATTTTTCATCCAAATGACTTGTGCACAACATGCACTTGCTGCAATGTATTCGGCTTCCGCCGTAGATAGTGCGACTGAATTTTGTTTCTTGGAAGTCCAAGAAACAAGTGCATGTCCTAAAAATTGGCATGTTCCGGATGTACTTTTTCTATCTATCCTGCATCCGCCAAAATCGGCATCTGCATAAGCTATTAGATCGAATTTTTCAGATTTTGGATACCACAATCCTAAATTTGGAGTTCCTTTAAGATATCTAAATATTCTTTTAACACTCTTAAGATGACATAATTTAGGATTAGATTGAAACCTAGCGCAAAGTCCTACACTAAACATAATATCCGGTCTAGTCGCGGTAAGGTAGAGTAGACTACCTATCATTCCCCTATATGTTTTTTGATCGAAATTTTCACTATTTTCATCCATATCTAACTTAGTCGTAGTGCTCATAGGGGTGTTTATTGCTTTTGAATTATCCATGTTAAATCGTTTTAACAATTCTAATGTGTATTTAGATTGGTTAATAAATATACCATCCTTAAGTTGTTTGATTTGTAATCCTAAAAAGAAAGTTAATTCCCCCATTAAACTCATTTCGAATTCATGACTCATAGATTTGGCAAATGATTCACATAGTGATTCATCCGAAGAGTCAAAAATAATATCGTCAACATAAATTTGCACAATAAGAAAATTATTTTCAAAATGTTTAATAAACAATGTAGTATCAACCTTGCCTTTGGTAAAATTATTTAAAATAAGAAAGGAACTAAGCCTTTCATACCAAGCTCTAGGAGCTTGTTTTAAGCCATAGAGAGCTTTAGTCAATTTGAATACATGATTAGGAAGAAGAGAATTTTCAAATCCAGGAGGTTGTTCGACAAATACTTCTTCGGAAATAAAGCCATTCAAGAAAGCACTTTTAACATCCATTTGAAATAGTTTAAAATTATTACTACTAGCATAGGCAAGGAGCATCCTTATGGCTTCTAATCGAGCCACGGGAGCGAAGGTTTCTTCGTAATCGATACCTTCTTCTTGGTTGAAACCTTTGGCCACTAATCTAGCCTTGTTTCTAACCACGATACCATTTTCGTCTTGCTTGTTTCTAAAGATCCACTTAGTACCTATGACTAAGTGGTCACTTGGTCTAGGAACAAGCTTCCATACCTTATTCCTCTCAAATTGATTCAATTCCTCTTGCATTGCAATAACCCAAAAATCATCTTTTATGGCCTCGTCAATGCATTTAGGTTCGATTTGAGAAAGGAAGGCGGCATTAGCACAAAAATTCTTGAAAGAGGAACGAGTTTGAACCCCTTTAGATGTATCCCCTATAATTTGCTCCTTTGGATGAGCATCTATATACTTCCATTCCTTAGGTAAGGAAATTTCGGAAGAAGGTGCATCCAAGTTGCTATTTTGATGAGGGGGTTCATTCAAATTCAAATTATCAAAACCAAGATCATCATCAAAATTATTTTTCTTTAAATTTGAAACTTCATTAAAAACTACATGAATAGACTCTTCAATTACTAAAGTTCTTTTATTAAAAACCCGAAAAGCTTTAGAAACGGAAGAGTAACCAAGAAAGATGCCTTCATCGGATTTAGCATCAAATTTTCCTAAGGCATCCCTTTCATTTAAAATAAAGCATTTACAACCAAAAACTTTAAAATAGGAGATGTTTGGTTTTTTGTTATTCCATAATTTATAGGGAGTTTTGGATAAGGATGGTCTTATTAGGACTCTATTCATGATGTAGCAAGCCGTATTTACGGCTTCGGCCCAAAAGTACTTAGGTAAACTCTGTTCATTCAACATAGTTCTTGCCATTTCTTGTAGGTTTCTATTTTTCCTTTCAACTACTCCATTTTGTTGAGGATTTCTTGGAGTTGAGAAGTTGTGATTGTACCCATTACTTTCGCAAAAATTTTGAAAGTCACGATTTTGGAATTCACTACCGTGATCACTCCGAATTGATGAAATCATGAAGCCTTTTTCGTTTTGAGTGAGTTTACAAAATTTAGAGAAACACTTGAAGCAATCACTTTTGTGAGCTAAGAAATAGGTCCAAGTGTATCTAGAGTAGTCATCCACAATCACAAAGGCATATTTGCTTCCACCTAGACTTGTTGTATCAATTGGTCCAAATAAGTCCAAATGGATCAATTGTAATGGTCTAGTAGTGCTAATTTGATTTTTTTTTGTTTGAAGCTTGTTTTTATTTGTTTGCCTAGTTGACATGCATCACATACTTCGTCCTTAATAAACTTTATATTTGGAATTCCTCGTACTAATTCTTGAGATGAGATCTTAGAAATTGTTTTCATGCTTGCATGGCCTAATCTCCTATGCCAAAGCCAAGCATCATCATTTACGGCGGAGAAGCACATTTCATTACTTAGTTCATCAAGATTGATGGTATAGACATTATTTTGTTTTAAAGCAATCATAGTCATGTTATGATTTGGTTTTTCAATAATGCACATATTTGATTCAAATCTAACGATGTAACCTTTATCGCATAGTTGACTAATACTCAAGAGATTATGTTTCAATCCATCAACTAGTAAGACATCATCAATGGAAAAATTAAATTTGTTAGCAATAGTTCCCTTGCCAATGATTTTGCCCTTGTTGTTGTCTCCGAAGGTAACGTACCCTTCTTCTTTGCTAGTGAGCATAGAGAAATGAGATGGATCTCCAGTCATATGTCTTGAGCATCCACTATCGAGATACCATCTCTTGCTCCTAGCTTGTGGGTTTGTCTACAAAAGAGGATGATTTTTAGGTACCCATTTGATTTTGGGTGCCTCAAAAATTGACCCACTAACTTTGTTATTTATGATTGAATTCTTTATAGTTCCTTTAGGAACCCATATTAATTTTTGTGAACTAATTTTCCTAAATGGGCATTTGTAGGCAATATGTCCGGATTTGCAACAAAAGTTGCATTTCATATAAGAGGAAACATGTAATGTAGGTCCTTTTATGAAAGTGGTAGGATTTTGATGTAATCCTTTTACAAATCCAATTCCATTTCTATTTGCTATGTGACCCTTGTGTGCAAGGATCATATCTAATCCTTTGCTACCAATCTTAAACTTGTTTAAGGTTTCCTTAAGAAGCAAATTTTTATTTTTTATTGCTTCTAAGTGCTCACACTTAGAGCATGGAGGAGTTTGAAGACTATCAAACTTATCTTGTAGCAAAGCATGCTCTTTCTTTAAGATACTTAACTTCTTGCTAACAGTTCTACATTCATCAAATAATTCATGAAAAGCGATAGATAGTTCTTCAAAAGATAAATCTTCATTAAATAAATCACATACCTCTTCTCCTAATGCCATTAGCGCGTAATGAGCAACTTGCTCGGTGTTGGACTCCTCTTCTTCGGATGCGCTTGAATCATCCCACGTTGCCTTGAATGCCTTCTTCTTTGATGTTCTCTTTTTGGCTTGAGGACAATCGTTCTTATAGTGTCCCGGTTTTTTGCATTCATAGCAAATCACTTGGTCCTTCTTTTGTTCAAATTTATTTTTTATATTATTTTTAAATCTATTCTTTCTTAAATATTTTTTAAATTTTTGAGTCAAAAGTGCAATGTCATTGTCACTGTCCTCATCACTTGATGTTCCTTTCAAGTGGTCTTCTTGTGATTTGAGTGCCATATCCTTCCTGTTCTTTGGAAGGGGGTTCTCGAGCTCGTCATGAGCTTGACATGTCATTTCGTAGGTCATTAGAGACCCAATGAGTTCTTCAAGAGGGAATGCTTTAAGGTCTTTGGCCTCTTGAATGGCCGTAACTTTTGGATCCCAACTTTTAGAGAGGGATCTTAAGATTTTAGTTACTAGTTCAAAGTTAGTAAAATCTTTACCAAGAGCTTTGAGTCCATTGATGACATCCGTAAACCGGGTGTACATGTCTCCGATGGACTCACTTGGTTTCATTCGGAAAAGTTCGTAAGAGTGCACAAGGATGTTGATTTTGGACTCTTTCACTCGGCTAGTGCCTTCATGAGTGACCTCAAGAGTTCTCCAAATATCAAAAGCCGAATCACACATTGAAACACGATTAAATTTGTTTTTGTCTAGTGCACAAAACAAGGCATTCATAGCCTTTGCATTTAAGGCAAAAACCTTCTTCTCCGATTCATCCCATTCGCTCATCGGAAGAGAAGATTTTTGAAATCCATTCTCGACAATAGACCAAAGCTCAAAGTCCATAGAAATGAGGAAGATTCTCATGCGAGTCTTCCAATATGTGTAATCCGACCCATTAAACAAAGGTGGTCGTGCAATAGAATGGCCCTCTTGCATGCCGGAGTAAGCCATCTCTCTTGGGTATTAAACCAAATATGAGAGATAACCTTGCTCTGATACCACTTGTTAGGATCGGAGCGGCACTAAGAGGGGGGGGTGAATTAGTGCAGCGGATTAAAACTTCGATTTTAATAAAATCTTTCGTACGTTAAGAACGAAACTTGAGAAATTTAACTTGAAGGCGTGTTCTTAAAGTTGCGCAGCAAGAGTAATAAGGAACTAAAGCAGTAAGAAGATTTGCAGTAATGTAAATGACAATAATAAAAAGCAAACCAGAGATTACGCCGATTTTTAGAGTGGTTCGGTCAAATGACCTACTCCACTTGTGAGGCCCCTCTTCGATGAGGCTCCCACCTTCCACTAGCAAGTCTCTTGAAATGGAAGGGTAAACACCCCTCTTACAACCTTTTACAAGCAGCTCAACCTCTTACAAATTTTCAATAAGAAAGAAGGAGGAGAACTCTCTAGCAAATTGAAAAACAAGACTTGCTAAGACTTTCTAAGACTTTTCTCTCAATCAAAATGCTTCTCAAAAGTTGTAACCTCAACTGAGATTTGAGGGGTATTTATAGGCCTCAAGAGGATTCAAATTTTGGGCTCCAAAATTTGAATTCTCTTAGGGTTCCCGGTGCTGGCGGTTCCACCGCCCAGCGCTCGGGTGCTGGGCGGTGCAACCGCCCAGCCAAGGAGGTGTCACCGCCCAGCCAGGCGGTGCCACCGCCTAGCTCTCCAATTCATTTGTTTGGCTTAATTTTAGCCCAAACCAAATCTGACTTTGGGCCCAGTTGGCCCCTAACCAGGATATAGGATTATTTCTTAATCCTAATCCTAATTACAAGTGAACTACATAACACAAAAAAAACATCCTAAGCAAGTTTTTTTAACCGCGAACGTCGAGTCTTGTTCCGGCGAGCTTTCCGACGAACTTCTTCCAACGGACTCCCTGCAAGCTCCCAATCTTTGTGATGACTTTAACGAGTAGCCGAGCCTTCTTGGTGATCTCCGCGAGCCTCCGACGATTTCTTCGGCGAACTTCCGACACGTTCCCGATTTCTTCTCGGATGGTTCCGACAGCATCTCCAATGATTCTTCGGTCTCTTAAACGTCCATCGAGCTCGACTCCGGTATTCTTGCTATATGTTTTCTGGTTATCGTAGTTAATCCTGCACACTTAACTCAATAATATGGATTAGATCAAATAACCCACCAATTGATTACATCATCAAAATCCGAGATTCAACAGGTTGGTCTTCTCGTATTGAAGGAAGACCATTAGTGGACGCTGGTGACCTCGACGGAGGAGGAATCAGAAGTGTATGTAGGTCACTACGACCGAACCACTATAAATTCTGGTTTGTATTTCTATTATTGTCATTTACTTACTCTGCAATTGATTAACTTCCTCCTTACTTAGCTTTTACTACCCTTACGAATAATCTTGCTTTCAAGATATCTTCCGAGATCGATTTTTCATCATACGAAGTTTATTAAAACGACATTTTTATCCGCTGCACTAATTCACCCACCCTCCCCCCCCCCCCACCCCTCTTAGTGCTGACTCGATCCTAACAGTTCATTCACTTGTTGTTCATGATTATCATGAGGGAGATGAACAAGAAGCTTGTGCTGAGAATGTTAGTGATGATGCTCCTATAGTTAATGTTATTAAACCAACTGAACAATTTGAGCAAGCACCTCCACCACTAGTTGAGATTCCATTAAGAAGATCAACAAGAGAGTGATAATCATCTACTAGATATCTTCCAAATGAGTATGTTATGCTTTTTGATAGGAGAGAGCTAAAAACTTACTAAGAAATTATTCTACATGAGCATAAGAATTAGTGGGTTAAAGCCATGTAAGAAGAGACGAGATCCTTACTTGAGAACTACACCTATGACTTGGTAAAGTTACTTAAAAGGAAGAAAGCTCTCAAGAATAAATGGGTTTATAAATTGAAGACTAAAAATAATAGCTCACAACAAAGATACAAGGCATGACTAGTTGTGAAAAGATTTAATCAAAAGAAAGATATTAACTTTGAAGAAATATTCTCCTATAGTGAAAATGTCCTCTATCCAAGTTATTAGTTTAGCTGCCTGCTTAAATTTAGAAGTTGAGCAACTTGATATGAAAACTACATTTCTTTATGGTGACTTAAAAGAAGAAATTTACATGGAGCAATTATAAGGTTTTAGAGTCAAAGGAAAAGGAAAAGAAAATCTAGTATGCAAGCTTAGAAAAAGCTTATACGGAATCAAATAAGCATCCAAACAGTGGTACAAGAAGTTTGGTTCCTTTATGATGAGTTAAGGGTATAATAGAATCACATCTAATCATTATGTGTTTATAAAGAAGTTTTCAGATAATGATTTCATTATTCTTCTACTATATGCTGATGATATTCTTGGCTACGATGCTAGTAAAATTAAAAAGGTTAAAAGAGAGCTAAGTCTTTTGCCATGAAAGGCTTGAGATCGACGAAACAAATATTTGGCATAAAGATTCTTCGTGATAGGAATAATGTAAAGAATTGGCTATCTCAAGAGACCTATATTGAAAAGGTTCTTGAAAGATTCAACATGAGTAAAGCTAAAGCAGCTTATTCTCCACTTGTAGGTCATTTCAAGCTTAGTTTGAAAATAATATCCTATAAGTGAGAAAGAAAAAGAAGAAATATCCAAAGTGCCTTACTCATCTACGATAGGCAGTTTGATGTATGCTATAGTTTGTACTAGGCCAAATATAGCTCATGTAATTAGTATTGTTAGATGATTTCTCTCTAATCCTAGTAAAGAACATTAGGCAACAATGAAATAGATATAAAGATATCTAAGAGGTACTTCTAGGTTGTGTTTATATATTAGCAATGATGAACCTGTGCTAGAGGGGTACATAGATGTAAACATGGCAAGTGATACTGATTCCAGAAAGTCCACTATGGGGTTATTGATGACGTTTGTAGAGGGAGCATGTAGGGAAATCTAGGGGCGATATCACATGCGCAATGAAAAAACATAAAACAAAAATCTCAAATTTCCCAAAAGGTGTTCATCGTCGTACGAAGATTGGTGCGCAAAAATCATAAAATTGAAAACTACATGTGAGATAGTTGTGTTACCTAAGGAGATCATATATCCCTAAAATCCTATAGATCTATGAAAGAGGATGAAGGAGGTCAAATGTCCTCCTCTCTAGTAGTGATCCACACGATAAGGACTACAAAGACGCTCCTCGAATCGCTAAATCTCCACACCTACTAGTTGAGGAGAAAGGGAGAGGAGAATAGGAGGTGGCAGCCAAGAAGGCTGAGTGTATAAACCCTTTGGTTCCCTCTTATGTATACCCTATTTGGTATGGATCTCGATCCAACTATCCAAGGCTCTTAAATTAGTGGATCTCTATCAAATAATCTCTTATTGGCTTTATTAGATCTTATCCATAGGATATAATAATTCATGGGCTTATTGGATATCCAATAAGATAGGAGCTCCAACGGATATCTTATATCTGAACTTCTACTCGTCGTAATACCTACCATATGTGTGTGATCCTATAGGCCTAATATCGAGCTGCCCGTGAGTCATACCTATCAAAACTCCTTCTGACTCAGTGAATTATTATCTCCATAATAATTTACTCGACTCATCGACTACGGACGTATTATGCCACTACGTCGTAGTCCCCAAACAATACAAGAGAATCAAATCTATTAGACCTATCTGTCCTCAATTACCATATATCTATAATCATTTATTCATTTAATATTCCAAAGACCATATATCAAACATGGTGCTATCAGGCCCATATGATTTCTACTCGAGTCTCGCTCTAATCAAATTCTCTTAGAGAACTCTTTCTCTCTCAATCCGAATGACCCTAGGTAGGGATTTGTCTAAGCAAGAATATATAAGATATTCCTCTCATGATACCGATAGTATGATCCTCTATCGACACTCAATTACCTTCGTAAGGTTAGCTATTATTCCTAAGAACCGATTATATCAGATCTGGAACTTCCTAACCTGTAAGTCTGGTATCAAAGAATGAAGTACTTATACAATGCATCTTTAGTATCTCAAATCTAAAGATTGAATATATAACTAGGACTACGGAATCGTTGTCTAACGTTAGATATCATTAACCATCTAGCATTCCCTAAGGGGCTCAATCAGTAAACTCATTCTCCAATGAGCACTTGCATTATATCCCTAGTGTCCCTACACGAGCAGTTATGAGACCAACTACCTCCATCATATAGACGTGTATATAATACACTAGTCTATCCGTTTATCTCGATGTCCCTCTCAAGTAACCTATAACCGAGATTATTTAGGGTCTATGTTTAAATGTGAATCGGTCTCATTATCGTGATCTCATCACTATCTAATTCTCATTACACAGATCCACGAACATCACAATATATGTATGCAATAAGAAATATAATGTGAAAATATATCATAATAATAATAAGCAAAAAGACTATGTGTCATGTCATACGTGTCATCATGTTGAATCTCATATTTTGATGATGAAACCAATTGATAATTGTGTTTATGTTTTAATCTGCATTTTGAGTGATGCAGGATGCTTCGATCAGGATGAGACAATTAAAGCAAGAAAAATCATGTTGTGCCGGAGGAACATGTCAAAAGATGGGACGTCGGGCCAGTGGATCGGTCGACGTATCGACAGAAGGCTTCGGGCCGTGGACTCGGGCATCGGGCCAAGAAGAGCGAGTATTGTGCCAAGGATATCGGGGCTACGGAGTCAACTGGCCGATTAGGCAATAGGACGCAGGAGAGGACGATGCGCCGAATAATCGGACGAAGCGTCGAGGGACCAATGACATGTCGGACAACTTGGTTAATTGCTTAGGATTAATTGTCTCAATCGAAATTTTATTTTTCATGTGCAGGATTAACTACGATGAAAGTAAGACATACAGCAGGAGTTGCACCAGAGTCAAGACTATGATCACATTGGGAGTTCGAGAGTTCGACGGAAGTCCTAACGGTCATCGGAAGTTCTGCGGGAACAAATCCGAGAAGTCTAGGAGCTTGCCAAAGAAGCTTGTTGGAACTCGCCAAGTGGATCGTCGCAAGTCCAGGAGTTTGCCGGAAGTCCGCCGGAGCATCGCCGATGGTTCGTCGGATGTTCGCCGGAAGTTCGCCGGAAGCTCGCTGAAAGAAGCGATTGATGCACTAGAGTAAGTTGCAGTAAATGTCTTAAGAAATATCGTAGTTAGCATATAGATTAAGTTAGGAATGGGAGGTGATCCCATTAACTTAATCTGGGGGCAATTGGGCCTTTGATAGACCCAAATTGGGTCGAGTGGATCAACCCATTCGGACCAGAATTCCTGCCAGGCGGTGGCACCGCCAAGGTCGACGATGGCACCGCCCAGGAGATGGTCTCCCAGGAAAGCTGGGCGGTGCAACTGCACAGGTCAAGCGGTGGCACCGCTTGGGCTCAATCTCCGAGCGAGACTAGGCGGTGCACTCGCCCCAATCCAATAGTGGCACCACCTAGGCTTAGTCTCCGAGCGAGACTGGGCGGTGCAACCGCCCCTGTTAGGCGATGGCACCGCCCAGAGACTCAGTCTCCGAGCTGCTAGGCTGTTGTATTGCCCCAGTCAGGAGGTAGTACTGCCAGGACCCTAGAAATCCGGGAAATGACATTTTTTAGCCCCAAATTCAAACCAGTCTAGGGCCTATATATACCCCACCCTTTCCTGCATAAAAGGGCACCGAAAGCTTGATCTTACTCTGTGATTTTTAGAGCTCAAAAGTGTTATAAAGGCTAGAAGTTCTCCTCCCTCTTTTCTTCCAAGTTTTGATCTTTCAAGAGATGAGAGAAATTCTGTAAGGGTTGTCTCCGAAGCCCGTCAAAAGGAGTAAAACTATAAAAGGGTGGTTGGCCTTCGCCTATTGAAGGAAGGCCTCTAGTGGACGTCGATAACCTCATCGGAGGAGGAAGCCAAAAGTGGATGTAGGTCAAAATTGACCGAACCACTCTAAATCTCGATTTGCATTTACTTTATGTTCTCTATCTTAACTGCAAACTACCTCCATAGCTTTACTTTAACTGCAGTTCGCCTAATCTAAGTTAAAGCAATTTTCGAATCGGCTTTTATACCGAAATCGCTTTTATCGTATGAACGTTGTTTTAAATCATCGAAAGTTTTCCGCTGCACTAATTCACCTCCCCCCCCCCCCTTTTAGTGCTCTTGATCCTAACACATCACTCACGTGATTGGCTTGTACGGCACCTATAACTAGTAGAGTAGTCTCTTGGTAGTCTAAGTTAGATAATTATATTACTATATCAAACATAGAAGCAAAATATATAGCAATTACTAAAGCTTTCAAGGAAACTTTATGGATGAAAAAATTTCTATAAGAATTAGGTTTGAAATATGAAGGATTCATATTTAGTGGGACAGTCAAAGTGTCATTCAGCTTTCCAAGAATTTAACATACATTCATATAAGATATCACTAGATTCTTGATGTGCTTGAGATAAAATAATTGTACTTAGAAAATGTGCATATCAATAAAAATGGATCAAACATGTTGATAAAGTCTTTGCCTAAGAAGAAACTTGAAGCATATAGACGAATAGTGGGTTTAGTATAACCCATCATATGAGCTGGAGGGGGAGAATTATTTGGTCCAACCCATAGGTGGGCTTGGATTGAATGATTTAAGCATTGAGCCCAAATCTAATTTATTAAAAAAAAAAAGAGAGAAGCGGAGACATGCGTGGCATCAGGCATGCAAATGGTACTGTAGAAATAGTGGAGACATAGAAAAAGAACGGAGAGAGAAAGTTAGGGTTTTAAAGCTTTTGCTAGATGCTCAAGCGGTTAAACTTTATCGATTTTGATCCAAATTTTATGTGGAGAATCCTTGCAACAAACTCTATAATTTTAATGATGCCAATCTATGATTTATTCTCTCTAAAATACTTTTTTGATATACCTACTTGGTAAGACCTAATCTTTTCTTTTTATAAAATGATGATATATTATTATTGAATCAAAATCTATATTTTTTATGTTACTAGATCCTTTAATTATTCTAAAAAAGATTTATTGTAAAACTATTATCATTATTCATGATAGTAGAGGTTTGAAGTGGACTACAGTCCCATAATTTTTTTCGCATTAGGTCTTCCACATACAAATTCGGTATCTCATTTTATGATTGATTTATTATTTCATTATTTTTACTACTTTGGGTAATATTTATTTCTTAGTAATAAGTTGATATTTTGATGAAGAACCTATTTGAATAAAAAATAAAAATTATTTTGCTATAATAATTTTTTCCAACACCTCGTTCATCTTTTTGAATGTTCACGTGGGACACAAAATCACATGCAAAATCACATCTGACTTGTGCTGATGGGAGGACCCGAAATTTTCCTTCTTACTCGCTATTTCTAATTCAAATGATTTCAGGAGTCTTTTGATATATAACACGTCTCATCGCAAGTATTGATTGATTGAATCCTCCAAACGAGCAAGGGCAATTGCTTCAGTTTTTGGCCTAAATGAATGCAGTTTTCAACTCTTGCAGTCTGAATAACAAGTCTAAAATAGTGTATCTTATTTCTGATACCTTGTTTAACATGAACACCATCAGTAACGAAGACCTGTTCCTATTTTATGTAGCAAAACAGAAGTTTCCTTCAAGTATGATTTGTTCTTTTCGAGTTCATCATTCCTCCCTTCACAGTTCCAGCAGAAGTCAGATGTGATTTTGCGTCGCGTGTGAACCTCCAAAAAGATGGCACGAGGTCGAGACTTGGAATTCTATATTGCCCACCACATACAAAGATTTAGTCAAGTATACATGTTTTCTTGTGATGATAAAGATGACCCAGTGAGCACGAATGAGCATTAAGTATTGTACACCTGTATGCAGCTACTAATTCATTTTGTTATAGATCTATCTACCACAATTGAAACATTTATTCCCTAAGAATGATTGAATCTTTGTGGTCTAAAGTGATTTTTATTTTATTTTTTATTCTAATAAAACAATACTTTTCATCAAATTATATTCCTTATATTAAAGAAATTTCACGCACATGAGTTTTCTTTTGAAACATCAGATCCCATCCGGGAGAAGAGAAACCAGGAAAGAGCCATCTAATGGTTTGTCAACTCTAAATCTTTTGACCATTCAAAGAGCCGGTTGCTCATCATTGACATTTTCCCTCATCAATGCAGAAGACGATAAGCTCGACTCCGAACTCTTCACATTCTTTTTTTCTCAGTAGAGTAAACAACTTTAAGAGCAATAAACATAACAAGAGTGGTGGTTGGGTGGAGTTATGAATGGATCAAAGAGGTGACACGGAAGAATAGCTTGTCAGGGCCCTCTACAACAACTCCACCACTGACCTCACAATAATATATAGCAACTCCTCTTGAGCAATTCAAAGAACATGAATTGTTCTTAGCTACTACGATGACCAAAGAGATGGTCAGAAGTCCAATGCCAATATTTATTGAGAATGTATTACCAACAAGAGCTTCTTGCATGGTGTTAAGAGACTTAAATGGATCACAAAATAGTTTGGCGTTCAAGACAACTCCAAGATCTCGGCAGGCTACTTGCCATTGCAAACTTCCATCTTCGTGATTGATTCTTCAACCTTCGACTCCAAGTTCTGGATTGACTCTGCTGGCCGTCTGATATGGAGATTGGGCTCTCGACGTTGTTGGTGATACTTACAGGTCTCCTTCATCTTGGTTCCGGCGACACAGATCCTAATGATGGTGAGTTCTTAACCTGCTGCAGCGTCTGCTGTCGTATGATCTGAAATGGCTTTCTGGTTATTGTTGGACATGGACAAGAACTAAAGGTTCTCCTTGATGGTAAGAATTATTCATTGTCTTAATGTGCAGCTGCTGTTCTGCGATCTATGCTGAATCAATGGGAAAATGCTCCACCAACCTGGGGGCAGTCGGATGATCCCTGTGGCACGCCATGGGAAGGAGTTTCTTGCGACAGCACCAGGGTGACCGCGCTGTGAGTCTGCCACAAATCTCTCCTCGGTCTTTATTTCTTTTCGATCTGCTCAACTTTGATGCTCTTTGCAGGAGACTGTCGACGATGGGCATCAAAGGTACATTAAACGGCGACGTAGGCCAGCTCACCCAATTGCAGTCTCTGTAAGCTGTCTTCTCCTTCAGCACTCGGAATATTTCTATTCTTTGGATGCCATTCATCTCTGTGACTTTAAGACCAAACTCAAAATTCAACACAGTCTAATCTGACGAAAACTATGTGCAGGGACTTGTCATACAACGGAGGTCTCAGCGGTCCACTCTCTGCAAGTATCGGAAATCTGAAGCAGCTTACCACTTTGTGAGTACAACTCTGGATTGCATACTTGCAGGAAGCTAAGTTTCTATGGACTCGTTCATCCAATTGGCTGAAAGTTTTATGTTCTTCTTATCATCAGCATCTTGGCTGGCTGTAGCTTCAGTGGCAGCATCCCACAGGAATTAGGCAATCTGAAGCTGCTCTCCTTCTTGTAAGCGCTTTTGTTGATTGGTAGTGCAAAGTTCCATCATTGTTCTTCAGATCATAAACAGAGAGTCGATCGAAATTTCCAGGGCTCTGAATTCGAACAAGTTTAGCGGTCGGATTCCTGCTTCGTTGGGTCTCCTATCTAACCTGTATTGGCTAGACCTAGCAGACAACCAGTTGACTGGATCTCTCCCTATATCAACGAACTCCACTCCGGGTCTGGACCTTCTTGTCGGCGCGAAGCACTTGTAAGAAACTCGCTTTAAGCGAACCAAAAGAGAGTCATCAATCACACTTATTGCTATATGTCATACAAGTTACTTTCTTCATGATTGCAGCCATTTCAACAAGAACCAGTTATCAGGAGAAATTCCAGAACAACTATTCAGCTCCCAGATGACGCTAATACACATGTGAGTAGGTTTACACAGTTTCTGCACTTCCCTTCCTTCATATGATTGAAATCATGTTATCTGTCAGACTCTTCGACTCGAATCAATTTACTGGTTCAATTCCAACCTCGCTGGGACTGGTGAAATCGCTGGAGGTTCTGTAAGTAACATTTCAATTGGATGATTTGTCTATCTTTTAGAGGGTTGACATTGATAGAATGAGAGAATGAAGAATAAAATTATAAGGATAAAACAAAAAGGCACACTTCAAGTAGTATCATGTGAAGTCTATTTATACATAGTGAAAGAGGATATTTCTTTAACTGAGCAGAGAGATTTCCTCATGCAATTGAGGAAATCTCATCTGCTATGCAGTTGAGAATATCTCTCTTTTATCAGAGAAAATCTCTCTGTTATCATGCCCCCGCAAGATCGAGCTCCTGTCAAGGATACCGATCTTGGATCGATGAAACAAAAATAGTTTGCGGGCTAGAGGCTTCGTGAGTGAGTCTGCAAGTTGATCAGCCGTATGGACATGAGAGACACGAAGTTGATGTTTGACAACTTGATCTCGCACGAAGTGAAAGTCGATGGCGATGTGTTTAATGCGCGAGTGGAACACTAGATTGACACATAAGTAGGTAGCTCCAACATTGTCACAATATATTGTGGGAGTATGAGTAAAGCTAACTTTGAGTTCCTTGAGGAGATTTGTGATCCAGTTGAGTTCAGCAGCAGTGATAGCAATAGCACGAGATTCAGCTTCAGTTGTAGATCGAGCCACTGTCTTTTGCTTCTTAGAACTCCAGCTGATTGGATTAGACCCAAGAAAGATGACATACCCTGACGTGGAGGTTCTATCATCAAAGTTTTCCGCCCAATCAGCATCAGCAAAGGCATGGAGATGAAGTTGAGTGGTTTTGCGGAGAAAGAGACCATGATTAAGGATCCCTTTAAGATATCGCAAAATTTGTTTAACCGCAGACCAATGTATAGCAGAAGGTTGGTGCATGTATTGAGACAATTTATTGACTGCAAATGAGATATCTGGACGGGTGAGAGCCAAGTATTGTAAGGAGCCAAGTACTTGCCGGTATTGAGTTGAGTTCATGGTAGGACTGCCATCACATAATTTGAGTGATTCACCAGTAGAGAGAGGAGTAGCAACTACTTTCGCATCCTGCATATTTGTCTTTGATAATAAGTCTTGAATATACTTTCTTTGAGAGAGGAAGAGACCGGAGGATGTAAATGTTGCTTCCATTCCTAGAAAGTAGCTCAATGGTCCTAAGTCTTAGTCAAACCTTTGTTGACAATCTTGTTATACAAATTGCCCCTCCTTTTTTGAGTGACTTAAGCTGTGATGGATGGTCCTAACGGTTTGTCCTCGCGCTTGAGATATATCTCAAAGTCAATCAGCTTGTCGAAAAGTTCTTCGAATGTTATTGGTGAATCACGCGCCCATATTGCTGCTACCAATTCCTTGTACTCGTCTCCGAGGCCATTGAGGATATGAACAGTAACTTCCTCATCACTGAGGGAATGACCTACCAAGACCAAGTTATCGATGATGACCTTTATGTTATGTAGATAATCAGCAATATTACTTCCCTCTTGTTTTATCTTCATGAGGCTGGATAGAAGACTAAGCATGCGAGTGCGAGAACGATTGGCCAAGGTGGTTTGCAACTTGCACCAAGCTTCGGCAGCAGTGTCACATGAAGAAATGAGTGGGGCAAGGGATCCAGCGACCGAGGCTTGAATTGCTTGAAGGATGAGGCGATCCTGGCGTAACCATAGTTTGTGATCCGGATTTGGTACTGGATCGGATGCGCCTGGGATGTTGAGCATCGTCGGTGGACAATGAAGAGAGCCATCGACATAGCCTAGAAGATCATAGCCAAATAGTATATTAGAGAATTGAGCACGCTATGATGCGTAGTTACCACCGTTGGATAATTTGAAGGGGATGAGGGTTGCTACATTTATGGAGATAAGGTTTGTATGTGGGAAGATACTATGGTTCCCTGCAGGAACAGTAATGGGAGCATCAGAGGTAGATGATGATGACATATGGAAGATATGATCAGGGAGAAAGAAGTGTTGGTATAGATCAATGTCACCTGAGGTGGTGGCAAATAAGATCTGTGAAAGAATAAGGTCTTCGTTGAAGGAAAAGACCTATGCAAGATGGTGTAAAGCTGTAGATTTCTATGCAGCAGTTCTATAGGAAGGACTCTGGGCAGTGATGCAGCCAGTGGCGTGATCAGCTTTGTGCAAGACAACTGCAGATCTGTGTGCAATAGATCAGCAGTGAGGAATCTTGGCAACGAGACAGCAGCGTGGAAAGTTACCGAAGGCTGCTTGTCTCTACGAAGGCAGAGCAGGATGCTGGCTGCTGGGAGGCCTGCACCCAGAAGGTCCTCTCAGAAGCAGTGAGGATAATGTTGCCGGAGTCGAGGACAGCGGTGGCGGAGGCGTTGGAGGGAGAAGGCCAGGAGCTGGTCGATGGACCAGCGCGCGGAAGTAGAGCAGATCTGGCAGATCTGGAGCAGAGGGTCAGTAACGGGGCGCTGGCGGCGATAAAAGGTGGGAAGATGATGATGCAGCAGCTTCCATGGCCTGACGTGAAGCTGATGGGTGAGGTTGAAAGACTCAAAGAGAATAACGCCGCTCTGATATCATGATAGAATGAGAGAATGAAGAATGAAATTATAAGGATAAAGCAAAAAGGCACACTTCAAGTAGTATTATGTGAAGTCTATTTATACATAGTGAAAGAGGATATTTCTTTAACTGAGCAGAGAGATTTTCTCATGCAGTTGAGGAAATCTCATCTGCTATGCAGTTGAGAATATCTCTCTTTTATCAGAGAAAATCTCTCTGTTATCAGACATTTCCTGTAACTTCAAGTTTCTTCTTGTGACAGTCGGCTCGACAATAACAATTTGGGAGGTCTAGTTCCATCCAATATCAACAATCTCACGAGCATCAACGAACTGTAAGTGAAGCAGATATCTTCGAAGCCAAAGCTGATTGCTGAAGAACTGATACCACTGTTTCGCTTTCTTACAGGAACTTGGCGAACAATGAGCTAACAGGATCGCTGCCGGATCTGACAGGAATGAACAACCTCAATTACGTGTAAATTACCATTTCTTAGCTCCACTTCTGACCAACGAAGCTTTCTCATCTTATTCCTAGCATGATGTGTGGCAATGTGGTGAAATGGAATGCAGGGATCTGAGCAACAACTCCTTCAGTCCTTCAGAAGCTCCAGGGTGGTTTACAACAATAGAATCGCTCACCGCCTTGTGAGTCTCCTTTGCACGTTCTTGATTTGCTGATGTGCTCTTGTTCAGTAGCAAGTCAACTGACCTAAAACAATGTTGGTTCATTTCCAGAGTCATTGAATCTGGGGGTCTTTTAGGCCAAATTCCAGAGGGGTTGTTCAGCTTGCCTCAATTGCAACAAGTGTGGGTATTCTAACTAGTCCTAGTGAGCATGATTCTTGCATCCACCTTTTATATTATGTATCTGATCACCTTATACATCTAACAGGTTACTAGATAATAATCAATTCAATGGTACACTGAACATGAGCAGCATCGTTGGCTCCCAACTACAGCTCGTAAGTTTCACCAACAACTCCATCACTGGTATCGTGTCAGCATCCAGTTACAGTAACACTCTGATGTGAGTTCATTTCGTCATGCAACCTTTCTTCATGGATTCATCTGCATGACTTACGTCTTCCTTCTGCTGCTTGGAAACGGCAGGCTTTATGGAAATCCAGTGTGCAATTCTTCACCTGTAAACACCGCAGTCTACTGCCTCCTCCAGCAACAGCAGAAAAAGCCATATACAACCAGTTTAGCCACATGCGGTTCTATTTCATGCCCCCAAGACCAGAAGCTTGACCCTCGGAGTTGTTCTTGTGCCCATCCATATCAAGGGTCGATGGTCTTTAGAGCGCCGTACTTCCGAGATCTCACGAATGCCACATTGTTCCAACAACTAGAGAAGAGTCTGTGGACTAATCTGAGCCTCGCTCCAAGTTCAGTATACATATCCGATCTCCACTTCAACAGTGATAATTATCTTGAGTTGAACGTGGCTCTGTTCCCGTCGAATGGAATGTACTTCAACAGATCAGAAGTTCTAAGAATTGGGTTTGATCTAAGCAACCAAACCTATAAACCTCCTACCATATTTGGACCATATTATTTCCTGGCACTCCCATACACCTTCTCAGGTATGGATCCATTTGTTTCAGGGTAAAGTTGAACGGGCTTTCCTGTAGATGAATGAACTGACGAAACTTCCTGATGAACATAGGTGGGACTAGTGGAAAGACAACCATAAGCACAGGCGTTATTGCTGGGATAGCTGCTGGTTGCATTGTTCTTGTAATTGGACTTGTTTGTGTTGGGATCTATGCTTTACTTCAAAAGAAAAAGGCTAATAGAGCTTCGATACAAAGCACACCTTTTGGTATGTTTCCCTGCACGAGATACGTTATCCTTCAAGAAACAGTAAAAGAATTTGAGTTTTTTTTTCTTGTCGTGAACAAGATGATGGTTTGCACTACAACCCGTAATCCAACTCTGATGATTTCTGGACTTTGCAGCTACATGGGGATCCGGTGGCAAAGATGATGGCAGCGCACCTCAACTCAAGGGAACGAGATGGTTTCCTTTCGACGAGATCAAGAAGTGCACCAACAATTTCTCAGACGCTAATGAAATCGGCTCCGGAGGTTATGGAAAGGTACATCAGCTTGTAGTAATCTACCAGGATTCACTCCAGACCTACTGAAATGAAGAATGGAGATGGAAAGAAGAACGCATTGAAGCAAAGGAAAAGAAATCTAGCTTGTTGATGAACTTTGTGAATTCTCTATCTTCAGGTCTACAGAGGAATCCTTTCGAGTGGGCAGATGGTTGCAATCAAGAGAGCGCAGCAAGGATCCATGCAAGGAGCACTGGAGTTCAAGACAGAGATTGAGCTGCTTTCTAGGGTTCATCACAAAAATCTAGTTGACCTCGTAGGCTTTTGCTTTGAACAAGGAGAACAGATGCTGGTGTATGAATACATCCCTAATGGAACATTGAGGGAGAACTTGATAGGTCTGTGCAGTGGCCACATCTCATAGGAACCCTTCCTGACCAATAAATCTTTCTATCTCTAACATGATGCTTTTGTTGTTGTTATGATGTGCAGGGAGAGGTGGGAGACAGTTGGACTGGAAGAAGAGACTCAAAATTGCTCTGGGCTCAGCTAGAGGGTTAGCTTATCTTCATGAATTGGCCAATCCCCCCATAATTCACAGAGATGTCAAGTCCACCAATATCCTTCTGGATGAAAGCCTCGATGCAAAGGTTGCAGATTTTGGCCTCTCAAAACTAGTATCGGACAGTAAAAAAGGACACGTTTCCACCCAAGTCAAGGGAACACTGGTGCGTTTCCATCTCTGAACGACTTCCCATTCTTCCAACAAATCGACTCTCAGATAATGGTGTTCAACGTTGCAGGGTTACCTGGATCCTGAGTATTACATGACTCAACAGCTCTCGGAGAAGAGTGATGCGTACAGCTTTGGTGTAGTCATGCTGGAGCTGATATCTGCAAGGCAACCAATAGAAAAGGGCAAGTACATAGTTCGCGAAGTTAGGATGGCGATCAACGACTACGACGAAGAGTGGTATGGCCTCAAGGAGATGGTGGATCCGGCGATGCGGAACACAGGAAATCTCAAAGGGTTTCGGAGGTTCGTGGAGTTAGCAATGAGATGTGTGGAAGAGTCAGCTGCCAACAGGCCGACGATGAACGAGGCGGTGAAGGAGATCGAGACGATTTTGCAGAGTAATGGATTTAACACACAAGCAAGCTCATCATCCTCGTCCACCACAGACTTTGGCAACTCACACGGCGCTCCTCGTCATCCTTATTCTGATCACACGCAAAGAACCGAGGAAAGCAGCGGCGCTTTCGACTATAGTGGTGGATATTCAGCAAAAATTTTGCCCAAGTAGTGTGGAGATTTGGCATTTTTTATTTTGGTTCCTCGTTCCTTTTCTGTCTCAAGGTCTATACAGATTCAGCAATGCTATATGTAACATCAATCTGCGGAGAATATTTCACTCATTATTTTGTTTTTGATTGATTTTTTCTTGGTTGGGTGTCTGAATTAGATAGGCAGTTCCAAATTAAGGATGTTGGAATTACATTGATAACAACTTTACTAACTCATGCACAGATAAGTATGTTTTCAGTCAGCCAGACAGGAAAAATTAAAGAATTCACTAGAGAGACTCTGTGAGATGAACTTGATCAGCTTGTAATATGTAAGATGCAGGCGGAAGAAAAGAAAATGTCACCTCTGTTTCCATGGTTTATTGCTCCCAAAAGATCGGAGATTGAATCGATCTTATGATCCATTTTCTTTGTTGGCTTGATCAGCTTCTGAGCTCAAGAATTCAGGTGAACTTCCAGGGAGATCTGAGCCATAAATGTGGCCCATCTTCGTTCTCTTTGTCTCCAAGTATCTCTTGTTTTCCTCGGTTATAGGGGACATCACAGGGACTCTGCCAACAACAGCCAGACCGAAACCTTTGAGTCCCATGAACTTTTCTGGGTTGTTCGTCATAAATCTCATTGTGCGCACACCAATGTCTCTCAGAATCTGCTCGGTCCAAGAGAAACATACTTAAGAAACGTAAGGAGAGAACACAGCAAAGAGGAGAAGCTTCACCTGAGCACCTATTCCGTATTCACGAGCATCCACAGCCAACCCGAGTTCCAGATTAGCCTCAACCGTGTCGTGTCCTTGATCCTGCAGATTGTACGCTCGCAGCTTGTGTCCTAGACCGATCCCTCTTCCTTCGTGGCCGCGGAGATAGACAATGACTCCTCTTCCCTCCTGCTCTATTAGCCGTAGTGCGAGGTCGAGCTGGTTGCCACAGTCACAGCGAGCAGATCCTAGAATGTCTCCGGTTAGGCACTCGGAGTGCACTCTCACAAGCACATTTTGTCCATCTCCGATATCACCCTGGGAACAAACGTAAGATTACTCGGTGCAGATTGAGCAAGCGATAGCAATGATGGAGTTTGGAATGCTCTGTACCTTCACAACAGCAATGTGCTCGGTTCCATCTAATTTGGACTGGTAACAGTAAGCCTGGAAAAGCCCCCATTTAGTGGGCAACCGGGAGACAGCAATCTTTTCCACCAGTTTCTCTCGCTTTCTTCTATACCTGAGACTTGTAGGAGTTAAGATCAGTTCTAACAAGACAGGCTTAGTATAGCTTCAATGGAGGAATACCTGATCAAATCACTGATTGAGATTACTGGTAAGTCGTATTCCTTGGCCATCATGCGTAACGTAGGCAGACCTGCCATGGAACCATCCTCTGGATCAATGATGGTGGAGAGAATCGATGCAGGCCGTAATCCGGCAAAAGTCACCAGATCCACTGATGCCTCGGTATGTCCTGCTCTCTTCAGAACACCACCATTTCTATACTTGAGAGGAAACACATGACCAGGCCTTCTGAAGTCTCCTGGCTTGGAATCAGGAGAAGCAAGAGCAAGAATTGTTTCTGCTCTATCAGCAGCTGACACACCACTAGATGTTGTCCTGGCGTCCTAAGACCATTACAAATGCAGGGTGTCAAAAGCTATCAGCATTAGTTTAGTTTCTACTCAGAGCTTACCACTGTTATTGTGGCTGCTGCAGCAGACAGGTCCTTGATCTCGGTGATGGGAGACATCATAGGAATCATGAGTCGCTCCAGGTCCTCTTCCTTCATTCCGACAGATACTATTCCGGAGCCATGCTTCATCATAAAAGCAATTGCCTTGGTGTTCGCTAGAGTTGCTGCCATGATGAGATCTCCTTCGTTCTCGCCATCGTCATCGTCGTTATCTACAGCAATCACAAACTAGAGAATAATGTTTGGGTTAACTGTATGTCCTCTGTTCTTGAACTTGGTATATATTGGTGGTCAATCTGAGATCAAAACTCTATCTTGCAATAAACATGAAAACTGTCCAATACTGATTAGCATAAACTATGGGCTAATGTTCGTCAGAATAGCAGGAGACGATAGCCAATGGGAACAGATCATACATACAACATATATATGATATGTGTGATCCTAACCTTTCCTTCTCGCAAAGCATTGATAGCCTGATCAATGGAGCAGAAGCCTTTCGAAGGTTGGTCGGGATCGCCCTCCGCATCGCTGACAAAGAAATCTACTGTTTCCTGAGTCATCTCCGCGTTCAGAGTGCTAAACGCACTTCTTGATCCATCCAATCCTCCAACGACGGATCCATTGTCATTTCCTTTCGGAGAACCTCCATCCAGCCATTCTGCGCCTTCTGTTCCGCTTCCACCGATGGAGCGACATCCTAACCTCGACCAGCCCTTCTTGATTAGTCCATAGCTCAGATTGTGGATACCGATGAAGGTGGGGTGGCAGCTGTGACGAACTCCAAATTGGTAAATACCAGATGGAAAGAAACAACAAGACTTGGGCGTGGTCAACAGAGAGAGGCCTACCTGGAGCTGATGATGGTTTGAGGTGAGAAGGGGAAGCTAAGCAGAAGGCAATCCATTTAGAGAAAGTTCCAAGCTGAAAGATCGATGCTTCTCCGAGTTGCTTATATACAAGTGCTGCGCTCGGCCTCTGTTCGGTAAAATTCCAGTTCATGCATTGACTTATCCGTTCATCTGGATAATGGAAGTATATCCGAGGGATAGAACAATGGCGACCTCATATTCTTGGTGGTGTAAGACAAATAACGTAACCACAAATATATGCCAATTGTACATAAGCAAGTTTGAACAACTTGCAAAAAGGACACAAGGCAGATGCGTAAACCAATTAAATGATTCATCTGAGAACAGCAGGAACAAAGTGCATCCGATAATTAATTCTGAAAAGGTTCCCAAGCGGAAGTTGGAGGGATGTGATTGGTTAAAATTAACATTGAGCATGCGTTTAGTTTGGAATAATGTTATGTGATAAATACAAGGATCGTGTACTGATAACTGGTGAAGAGATTAAAGACATAGACGTAATCGCTAATTGAGTATGAAAAGGAATAATACATGGTTTCTTGTGGCGGGCTGCCAGCTTCAAGGTGTAAATCCCAAACCAAGCTAAGAGCAGGAAGCCCTGTAGAAGGTCCAATGGTAAAGTTGGCTAAGAAACCTACACCAAGATACCTTACCAGAGGTACCCTGTAGAGGCACCTCTGAAACCTACACCAAGATATTGTAAAGTTGGCTAAGAGAATCATCAACTTTCAATATATACACCAAGATATTAACAATTTGACACATATGATAACTAATTGAGATAGGATGACTAACCATGTAATTTAAGGCGGTTTTGATAGCCAGCTACTGTCTATAATTTTGTTTTCAGAACAGTTTGATATTTAATGAAATTATTTTTCTTTTTTTTAAATAATACATGGTTTCTTTTTTAAAAAAATAATACATGATTTCAGAGAAAAAGATAGAAAAAAAAATACAAAAGAGAATATGATGAGGGTGAAGCTAAAATATCACTTCAATCATGTCATGTCAACAGAATACTTTCATCTAAAATGAGGTTTGCTCTCATCTAAAATTTAAGACTAAACATTCAAAACTCCTTTTGCCAGTAACTACCTCTCATCTCTAAGACTCTTTTTGCCGGTAACGACCATCAACTTAATAATATTAGATAGATCTTGTTAGATATATTCAAGTATAGTTTTTGCAAGAACAAAATAAAATAGGATACGAAAATTTTGGATACCAAGAAACAATTTTATTCAACTAAGTTGTGATTCACAAAACATATCTCTTTTCTTTCCCTCTTATAAACATCAACACAATAATAATAATAATAAGTTTGAATCAATTTATTGATGATAGATAAGATTTTTTTAATTATACAAAGAACTCTGTATAAATAGAAGAGAGACTAATATAAATTAGTTTCTTCTGTAACGTCTGTCTCAGTCCTTTTTTTTCTTGACATGGTATCAGAGTTTTCTCCTTTACGGATATAGGCGTCTGTGTGGAAGCCGGAAGGATTGGTGTTAACTTCCTTCCTCCACTACAGTTCCTCCCCATCCTCCTCCCTTCCAATTGCGGTGTCTGTTTCTCTCACAAGAAAAGCAAGAACCGTAGCTCCCTCGGCCAGCAGCAGCCGACGATAACCTCTCTGCCTTGACGCAACTCCGCGGCCGCTTCCTGGCCAGCAGCACAACCTGAACCGCTGCGAGAATTCTTCGCCATCGGGAAGATCTCCTTCCACCCAAGTATACTAGGAAGAACATCCTTAGAAGGACTGCTCCCTATGGATAGAAGACCGGTGATTCCAAACCTCCTCCTTCTTGTCCGGTTGGAAAGGGCGACGCTTGCGGGCTTCCTCTCCCGCCTCTCCGACTCCGTCAGTCGATCTCACCTATTAGTACTCCTACTGTGGCAGCGATTGCTCTGCCTCACCATCATCAACTGGCCGACAGATCTCTATCGCCCGCGACTCTGTTGTGTCGCACCGCACCGCATCCAGGAACCACCAGCTCTATCCCCAAATCCTTGACCTCGCTGCCAACAACCTCGCTAGGGCTCGACCTGGCATCGCTGAGTGAGCTGCGGGTCTTGGCCGGCTGCTAACTCCGCCGGCTGCTGCAGCCACAGCGCCTCCTATATAGCAGCTGCTGCAGCAGCCACAGCCGCAGCATCACTGTAGCTTCCTAGTCTGCTGCAGCTTCCGCAGCAGCCACAGCAGCTGCAACCGCAACAACAGTAGTCGCAGCCGTAGTCCAGCCGTAGCATCGCTTTATTCCTCATGTACTGCAGCTTCCTCCAACTTCCGCACCAACCACAGCAGCCACATTTGCAACAGCAGCAATCGCAGCAACAGCAACCGCAGCCACAGCCGCAACAGTAGCAACCGCAGCAATAGCAGCCGCAGCAGCATCGCTGTAGCTTCCCCATCTACTGCAGCTTTCGCACTAGCTGCAATTGCAATAGCAGCGGTTGCCGCAGCGATCTACTCTTGCTCTTCTCACAAGCCTTCTCTCTTATTTCCTCAAATTCCATTGCTCTCCAAACTCTCCAATTCTCTTCGCTGCTCTTCAGCAAAAAAAAAAGAAAGTCTGGGATATCTTCATTATCTTCTTATGATATTCTAGTTACTATGTCTGCAGGAACTCATAGTACTTCTCTTACAGGGCTTATCTCCAACAATATTGTCACACTGATCCCTTTTAAGTTATTAAAGAGTAGCAACTATGCATCTTAGTAGGCTTCATTTTCTAATCTCTTATTTGGATATGAATTGCTAGGCTACGTTGACGGCTCCTTCAACTATCCGCCAGCCATGTTTAACATCCCCGGTGAACCCAGTCTAGTACTAAATCCTGCTCACAAACTATAGCTACGTCAAGATCGTCTCATCCTCCAAGCTATTCAAGCCTTAGTTGCTGGATCCGTCGCTTCACTAATATCTTCTTGTAGGACTGCTGCCGAAGCATGGTCTAAACTATAAACAACCTTGGCGAATTATTCACATACTCACAAGCTTAGTCTTCTATCCAAGATGATAGTGACCAAACAAGAGGGAAGTACTATCACTTATTATCTATAAAATATCAAAGTTATCATCGATGATTTGGCTTTGATAGGTCATTCCCTATGTGATGAAGAGATCATCACTTAATGGTCTCATAAACGATTACAATGAGTTAGCAACTGCAATTCGGGCACGCGACATGCCAGTATCCTTTGAAGACCTCTATAACAAGTTGATTGATTATAAAACATATTTGAAGCATGAGGATAGGCTGCTCAGACCAACTGTCACAGCTCAAGTCAATCATAAGTCCAAGAGGAAGGGCACTCGGTACCCTCTGAACATCTCCAAAGGTTTGGCCAATACATATCTTGATCCTCTGGATCCCATACGAAACCCCCCTTATCCTCCTAATCATACCTTCTTGCAACCTAGCACCTCCAATAATTGTCCGTCTTAGCATCCTGCCCCACCAAGCCAACAAATGTTAGAAAATAAATAGATAAACAAGTTGTAGAAGAAGTTGATTGTTATTAACATATCCCCCTTCCTTTTATACAGGTTAGAAGGGAGAATTTTCCTCAACAGGTTAGAGGATTTCCCTCAACAGAGTAGAGAGATTTCCTCAAACAGTTAGGGAAATCTCATCTACTTATCATGCCCCCGCAAGATGGTACTTCGATCAAGGAGGCCAATCTTGGACAGATGTAATGCAAAAAGTTTACGAGCTAGAGGCTTCGTAAATGAGTCGGCCAATTGATCAGCCGTATGAACATGAGAAACACGAAGTTTACGGCGGACAACTTGATCGCGTACAAAGTGGAAGTCAATAGCAATATGTTTCATGCGGGAGTGGAATACCAGATTAGCGCATAGATAGGTAGCTCCAATATTATCACAATATATTGTAAGGGTGGAATCGATGTTGGGTTCCTGGAGTAGATTCGTGATCCAATTGAGTTTTACAGTGGTAGCGGCAATGGCACGATACTCAGCTTCAGTTGTAGACCGAGCGACTGTCTTTTGCTTCTTAGAACTCCAACTGATTGGATGAGCACCAAGGAAGATAATATACCCCGATGTGGATGTTCTATCATCAAGGTTACCTGCCCAATCAGCATCGGCAAAGGCATGAAGACGAAGTGGAGAGTGTTTACGAAAAAAGAGACCATGATTTAGGGTCCCTTTAAGATATCGTAGAAGTCTCTTGACCGCTGACCAGTGTAGAGTAGATGGTTGCTGCATAAACTGTGATAATTTGTTGACAGCAAATGAGATGTCTGGACGCGTGAGAGCTAAGTATTGTAAAGAGCCAATAACTTGGCGGTATTGAGTGGGTTCCGTAGCAGGACTTCCATCCGATAATTTGAGAGAACCACTAGTAGAGATAGGGGTTGTAACTGCATTTGCATCCTGCATGTTTGTCTTTAATAACAAATCTTGAATGTACTTGTGTTGTGATAAAAGGAGACCGGAAGACGTGAAGGTAGCTTCGACGCCCAGAAAGTAGCTCAAGGGTCCGAGATCCTTAAGCGAGAATCGAGCTGCCAGCTGTTTGATGAACGCTTGGATGCTGATGGGATTGTTGCCTGTGACAATAATATCATCCACATATACCAGAATATACATTATGTTTCCATGATGATGTCACAGAAACAACGAAGTGTCAGATTTGGAGTTAAGAAAGCCGACAGATGTAAAAAATGAGCTAAGTTCAGTGTACCAAGCTCTCGGAGCCTAACGAAGTCCATAAATGGCTTTCCGAAGTTTGCAAACATGCTGTGGATACTAAGGATGAGTAAAACCGGGGGGTTGTTGCATAAAAACATCTTCGGATAGAGATCCCTGTAGAAAGGCATTATTAACATCCAATTGTCGTAATTGCCAGCCTTTAGTGGTAGCTAGACTCAAGATAAGCCGGATTGTAGTGGGTTTAACAACAGGACTAAACGTCTCAGTGAAATCAACTCCAGGTCGTTGATGAAACCCTTTGGCGACCAGGCGTGCCTTATATCGTGCAATAGAGCCATCTGGGTTCCGCTTAATTCTAAAGACCCACTTACACCCGATGATGTTTTGTGAAGGATGGAAAGGAATGAGATCCCACGTTGAATTATGGAGGAGGGCATTATATTCCTCACTCATGGCAGTACGCCAATGCGGAGATTTTTGGGCTTGAGTGAAGGTGGTGGGTTCAATGTTGGGGGGTGAGGAATTCATGATAGCTTGTAGGTTAAGTACCTGACGAGGTTTAAAAATACCAGGCTTAGAGCGAGTGGTCATAGGATGATTGGAGACGACAGGATTGGGAGGTGATGTTGGGTGAGGATCTGTGGCATAAGCTGGGTCAAGTGGAGACACGTCAGGGGCACTTAGGCGAGAAGGAGGTAAAGAGGATGGTTGTGTTTCGGAACATATTGCCCCATCAATTGGGGAAGAGTGGAGTGGAGTAGGAATAGAGGAAACTGGCAAGTGTTGAACTGGAGTGATATAGTGCGGATCAGGAGGGGTGGAAGTAGACGAAGTCATGAGAGGCTCGTCCGATTGGTCCGAAGGTATACTCTAGTGAGATAGTGAAGTGGTCCGTATGGCAGGATATGGAAGGGTTTGGAAAGAAAAGTTAGACTCAACAAAGACAACGTGACGTGATATGAAGATTTTGTGAGTGTGGAGATTATAGCAGCGGAAAGCATTATGTTCAAGTGAGTAACCAATAAAGACGTAAGGAGTAGATCGAGATGTTAACTTATGAGAGGCATAGGGACGTAACCAAGGATAACATAAACAACCGAACACTCGAAGTTTACGAAGGTTAGGAGGTTTGTGAAATAGTGTGTCAAAGGGGGACTGGTATTGTAGAACTGGTGTAGGCATTCGATTAATTAGGTAGATAGCAGTTTGAAAGGCTGCTGTCCAAAAAGTTGAAGGCATGGAAGCCTGATGTAGAAGTGTGAGTCCAGTTTCTACTATATGCCGATGTTTGCGTTCGGCAGAACCAACTAGTTGAGGAGTATGTGGGGGAGACTTGAGGTGTTGAATGCCACAAGCTGAGAGATGGGATGCCAGGGCTTGATATTCACCGCCACCATCAGAGTAGACTGTTTTAATGGTAGACTGAAAATAGTTTTCGACCAACTTCTGAAAAGTGGAAAAAATGTGAGAAACGTCAGATTTATGAGAAAGAGGATATATCCATGTATACTTAGAGAAGTGATCTACAAAAATAACATAAAATCGAAACTTATCAAAAGATAAGATTGGAGTAGGACCCCAAACATCAGTATATATAATTTCAAAAGGTTTGGAGGAGGAAATGGAAGATGAGCCAAAAGGCTGTCGATGACTCTTATTACTAAGACAAGCATCACAATGCATCATAGAATTAGTGGACTTAAAAAGAGGAAGAGAGTGACGAGATAATAATTTCTACTGAATAAAGGACGAGGGATGACCAAGCCGATGATGCCACACATCAATTGGAGCCGCAACAGAAGAATGAACAGTGGGCTGGGTTATTCGAGAGGCTGACGGCCATTCGTAAATGTTGTCTTTATTCAGGCCTTGGACCAATGATGCCCCCATGCTCAAGTCCTTAACAAGAAATGAATCAGGAAAGAATTCAATGGAAGTATTGTTATGTTTACAAAATTGAGAAACAAAAATGAGGTTGCGTTTAATATGAGGAGCGCATAAAACATCATCGAGGGTAAATGTATTAGAGTCAGAATTAAGTGTTGTAGAACCAGTATGAATTATAGGAAGTCCTTTACCATCACCGATGATGATATCTTCATCGCCGCCATAGGGTTGTGAAGAGACAAATTGTGAAGATCAGCGGTGATGTGATGAGAGGCACCAGAGTCGACATTCCAGTTGGACTGGCTAGGTGTCGGAGAAGTTAGGAGATTTACCTGAGGCCAGTGTGACGGAGCAGGGAGGCGGGGATGAGACCGGCAAACTTTAGCGGAGTGACCGACTTTGTCACACGGTTGGCAAACGACCTGTCTTTGTTGGCTCGGTAGGGCAGGACGCCAAGACGGATGATGGCTGGAGTTACCACTTTGTGAGAAATGATGACTAGGAGGATAGGAGGGGTGTTGCATGGAACTCACAGAATCAAGAGGTGCATTAGCCAAACCTTGGGTGATGTTCGGCGAGTACTGAGTGCTCTTCCGTTTAGACTTGTGACTGACTTAAGCTGTGACAGTTGATCCAGGCAATTTGTCAGCACACTTCAAGTACATCTCGTAGTCAGTCAGTTTATCATAGAGATCTTCAAAAAAGACTGGCGAGTCGCGTGCCCGAATTGCAACAGCCAGTTCCTTGTAGTCGGTGTCGAGACCATTGAGGGTATGAATGACAACCTCTTCGTCACATAGGGAATGACCTATCAAGGCTAAGTCATCAATGATAACCTTGATATGTTGTAGATAATCAGAGATAGTACTTCCCTCTTGTTTCGTCACCATAAGCTTGGATAGAAGATTGAGCTTGCTAGTACGCGAATGATTAGCTAGGGTGGTTTGCAGTGTAGACCATGCATCGGCAGCTGTCACACATGAAGATATCAAGGGAGCAACGGATCCAGCAACTGAAACTTGAATAGCTTGGAGGATGAGACGATCTTGACGTAGCCATAGTTTGTGAGCTGGATTGGGTACTGGACTGGGATCGCCGGGGATGTTGAGCATGGCTGGAGGACAACTGAAAGAGCCATCAATGTAACCTAACAAGTCGTATCCAAATAAAAGATTAGAAAATTGAGCTCGCTAGGACGCATAGTTGCCACCCTTTGATAACTTAAAGGGGATCAGCGTGGTAGCATTGATGGAGATAAGCCCTATAGAAGAACAAGAAGTGGTAGTCCCTACAGGAACTGAAACATTAGAAGAAGTGAATGAAGACATTTTTTTTTTTTCTCTCGTGTGCGATTTTTTTTTTTTTTTTGTAGAAGATGCAGCAAACCTTGTGTGATACTCAGGTCACACAAGGTGGAGAATGAGGGAGGGGGCTGCTGCTGTAGATTGCTGCAGCGGATTGGGCAATCTACAATATTGCCCAAAGCTGCCGGCAGCTGCTGTGGATTGCTGCTTGCTGCAGCAGATTGTAGAGGCTGTAGTTCGCCGGAAGATGGCCACGAAAACTACAGCGGTACTCAAGACTGCGGATCGCCGGGAAATGGCCACGAAAATCTACAGCGGTACTCAAGGAAACTGCAGTGAGAGAAATCTGCAGCAATTAGATGTATAGAGGAAAGCTACAGCAAAAGCTGCTGCGGTAGAGGAAGATGCAGCAGTTGCGACTGCTGCTGGCCGGGAAGCGAGGAAGACACCGCTGTTCGTCGTTCACCGCTATTGAGGAGGCAGTGAGAGAATGTTTTTCCTCCTTGCATGATGGCGACGGAGAGTGTCTGCTGTAGGCAGCAAATAGGAGAGGGAGCAAGGCCGGCGAAGAAAAGCAAGACCGGCGATGAAGGAAGAGAATGAGTGGATGAGCTGAGCCAAGACAGTGCGACGATGCTCGTTAGCACTGGCTCTGAATCCGTGTCTTGTGCTTCTTTAATAACTCCGCTTGAGGCAGTGTGTTACTGTGGCCGCTTGGCTAACACATGGCGATACTACTATCGCCAAGGAGGAACTGCTTTGATACCATGTTAGAAAATAAATAGATAAACAAGTTGTAGAAGAAGTTGATTGTTATTAACATATCCCCCTTCCTTTTATACAGGTTAGAAGGGAGAATTTTCCTCAACAGGTTAGAGGATTTCCCTCAACAGAGTAGAGAGATTTCCTCAAACAGTTAGGGAAATCTCATCTACTTATCAATAAAGACGGGTTGTCTATGTTGAATCTCGGATTTTGATGATGAAATTAATTATAATTTGTTTGATCTAATCTATATGTTGAGAAAAGTGTGCAAGATTAACTACGATGGCAGTAAGACATAAAGCAGGTGTTGTGCCGGAATCAAGATCGAGATCTCATCGGGAGTTCGAGAGTTCGACGGAAGTCCGCACGTTCGTTGAAAGTTCTGTAGGAACCAACCGAGAAGTCTAGGAGCTTGCCATAGAAGCTCATCGGAACTCACCAAGAAGATCATGTAAAGTTTAGGAGCTTGTCGGGAGTCCGTCGGAATATTGCTGAGAGTTCGTCGAATGTTCACTGGAAGTACGCTAGAAGCTCGCCGGAAGAGCAATTGACGCACCAGAACAAGAAGCACTATAAATTATGTCTTAATTATTATAGTTAGAGAGTAAAATAAGTTAGGATTGGGAGGTAATCCTATTAACTTAATTATGGGCCAACTGGACCCTTGACAGGACTGAATTAGGTTGAATTGAGTGCTAGTCATAAGTGCCCAGCAAGCCAATCACGTGAGTGATGGCACGTGTGACTTGATACAGAATCTTTTTGCTTATTATATTTTGGCGTATATCACTTTATAACTATTGCATAAATGCATATATATTGTGATGTCCTTGGATTTGTGCAATGGGAATCGGATCGTGATGAGATCACGATAATGAGATCGATTCACCTTTAAACACATATCCTAAATAATCCCGGTCATAGGTTACTCGAGAGGGACATCGTGATAACCGGATAGACTGGTGTGCTGTATACCCGTCCATATGATGGATGCAGCTGGTCTCATAGCTGCTCGTATAGGGACACTAGGGATACAGTACAGGTGCTCATTGGAGAATGAGTTCACTGATTGATCCGCTTACGGAATGCTGGATGGTTGATGATGCCTTATTGTCAGACAACGATTCCGTAGTCCTAGTGGTGTATCTGGTTCTTAGACTTGAGACACCAAGGATGTCCTGTATGAGTGCTCCACTCTTTGATACCAGACTTATAGGTTTGGCTGTTCCCAGATCTAGTACAGCTGGTCATTGGGAGTGGTAGTCGACCTTACGAGGGCTATTGAGTGTCGATAGAGGATCATCCACTCTCGGTATCATGAGAGGAATATCCCATGTGTTCTTGCTCAGACAAATCCCTGGCCAGGGTCATTCGGGTTGAGAGAGAAAGAGTTCTCCGGGAGAATCCGATTAGAGTGAGACTCGAGTAGAAACCGTATGGGTCTGACAGCACCATGCTCGATATACGGTCTCTGGGATATTAGATGGATGAGGGACTATAGGTACATGGTAACTGAGGACAGACAGGTCCAATGGATTGGATTCCCCTGTATCGTCTGGGGACTACGGCGTAGTGGCCTAGTACTTCCGTAGTCGATGAGTCGAGTGAATTATTACAGAGATAATAATTCACTTAGTTAGAAGGAGTTCTGACAGGTATGACTCACGGCCAGCTCGATATTGGGCCTAGAGGGTCACACACATATGGTAGGCATTGCGATGAGTAGAGGTTCGGATATGAGATATCCGACGGAGCCCTTGTCTTATTGGATGCAGATCCAATACCCACTAGGGAAAGGACCCATTAGGGTTTTGACACGGGATCTCTATAAATAGGAGGGATTCACAGCCTCATAGGCTAGAGTCTTTGCTTGCCCTTCCTATTCTCCTCTCCCTCTCCACCTCAGAGTAGGCCTGGAGTTTTGAGGAGCGTCGTCGCAACCCTGCTGTGTGGATCACCGCTAGAGAGGAGGACGCTTGACCTCCTTCACCCTCTCCTAAGGATCTGCAAGGAAACAGGGATATACGATCTCCCTAGGTAACACAATCTCTATACGCAGTTTTTGTGTTTTTTGCGGATTTTGCGCACCAATCTTCGCACGACGATGAACATCTTTTTGGGAATCGGGGATTTTTGTTTTCTTGTTCTTCCGCTGCGCATATGATGTCGCCCCCCCCTATGATTTCCCAACAGTGGTATCAGAGCCAGGTTGTTCGTGCGAATGATTGGTTTTGAACTGCGTGTATTGTGTTTAGGAAGAATTTTGACGTCAAAATCGTTGACGCAAAAGCAAGGAAGGGCAACAACAGTTGCTGCCCTCGATCTGCATGCCTGCAGCCACCTGCAGCGGCAGCCGCAGCCGCAGCCAGGCAGCACAGCGCCGGCGCATGCGCAAGCGCTGTGCCTGCAGCAGCCGGCCGGCGGCCTGCTTGCAGCAGGCTTGCTGCCGGCGCGGCTGGCAACCAACGGGCAGAGGCGCCGCAGGGCAGCGGCGCCTACCGCCGAAAGGAAGCGGCGCCTGCCGCCGCAGGGCAGCGACGCGCGACGCCTGCCGCCGCAGGGCAGCGACGCGCGACGCCTGCCGCCGCTGCTCCCGCGGGCGAAACCCCCCCCCACAGGGGCGGCCGCCCGGCGGGACAGCACCGCCTGCGGAGGCAGCGGCGCCCAAAGAGGGCGCCCACCCGCAGCGGCATCGCCGCCAGCGGGCGTGCCGCCTGCAGGCGAGGGCAGTGCCCTCGCCCCGCCGCACAGGCCGCCGCCGGCAGGGTGGCGGCGGCGGCAGCAGCGAAAAGGGGAAAGGGTATTAGGGTTTTCTGCGCAAAAGACAATTTTGCCCCTCGGAATTTGAGAAATTCCAGTTTCTGTCTTTTGTCCAAATTACGAAAATACCCTTAGGAATTGAGAAATTCCCTATATATCCCTGATTTTAGAAAATATTAATTAATTAAAAGGTTTAGTTGATTATTATTTTTATTATTATCTAGTAGTCCTACATGATGATGATTATTTATACATGTGATGTATGATGAGTGGACGGATGATCATGGACCGTGTGATGTGTGTACTTGTGATTATTATTATTGAGGTCTGCGAACCTCCATTATATTTCTCGTTTATTTTCGGGCCTGCGTGCCTATGATTAAGTTGTAATCACATGAGGAGGCGCAGCGGGAGCGTGGAAGCCATAGCGGGACCCACGAGACGGACGATCGTGATGCATGGAGATGCATCAAGATGTCGACGGAACCGACGAGGACGAGATGGACGATCACAAGGCATGGAGATGCACCGTTGCACACATAGATCTTGATGTGAGTGATTAGGCCTACTGGCTCGGGCCTAATCATATTAGGTTGTGGTCCATGATCATCTGGTGTGATTGCTTATACACATACTAGATATGTATATATATTTGCATGCGATGTAGATATATATTAAATATGTATATGTGTGACATGTCATATTAGGAGACCAAATCATAGAAACATCTCTCGATAATATTAAGTCGGTAAACGTGAGGCAATTAGATTGACTCACGTGGCCTTCCATCGTTATGAGTAGGAACCGAATCCCGGTGTAGGTTGAGTTGGTCGAGTCCCTCGAGACTCACCTATATCGCGATTCGCTATCTTGCTTACGACATAGAGATGTCACCGGTGACCTGAGGGCATGATATGCTTGGTCGAGTCCCTCGAGGGTATATCATCAAATCAGACTCATCTTGTAACGAAGGTGTTGACTTAACCGAGCATCATGGTTGGTCGAGTCCCTCGAGGCCATGGTGATTCGGAGGCCGAACAGGACGGGAATCACAAGGAGTTGTGATCGGCAAGAGTTGTCTACCTTTTAGGCTTAGTGTGATTGGTTGAGTCCCTCGAGGTTACACTAAGACGCTGATTGGATCCTGATCCCCACTAGAAGTCTGCCGGAGACTTCCGTTTCACGTGCTGAGGGTGTCGCATGACTCGTTAGTAAAATAGTGGGAGCATATTAAGATAGAAGTCCATATCTTGATAGTTTATTTCTTGCAAAATCTGCATGTTATTCATTTTTGCTACATCTTTATTTTCAGAAAATGTCGCTTTCAAATCCCTTACGTGGCATACTTGATGTCAACCGCCTCACTGGTCCAAATTATACGGATTGGCTCCGTAACTTGAGAATTGTTCTCACAGCGGAGAAAATCGTGTACGTCCTTGATACAGTGATGCCTACGCCCGAAAAAGGGGCAAGCGAGGATGAGATCGCTCGCTACGTGAAGTACATTGATGACTCCACTCTTGCTCAGTGCTATATGTTGGGCTCTATGACTCCAGAGTTACAGAGACAACATGAAAAGATGGATGCCAGATCCATTCTCCTACATGTCCGTAAATTGTTTGAGGAACAGGGAAGGACTCAACGATATGAGATATCCAAGAGCCTTTTCCGTGCTAGGATGACTGAGGGGACACCGGTTCAGAACCATGTCCTAAAGATGATTGAGTGGATAGAGAAACTCACAGGTCTAGGAATGGTCCTAGAGGATAACTTGTGTGTGGACATTGTGCTTCAGTCCCTACCAGATTCCTTTTCACAGTTCATAATGAACTTTAATATGAACAAGCTTGAGGTGACTCTCCCAGAGCTCCTCAATATGTTGAGGGAGGCAGAGAGTACTATTAAGAAAGAGAAGCCAGTTCTCTACACTGGTGAGACCAGAAAGAAAAGGAAAGCAGAAAGGTCCCTTAAGAAGGGAAAGGGCAAGGGCAAACAAGGTAAAGCAAAGGTTGCTAAGAAAGACCCAACAAAGGACAAAGGCCAGTGCTTCCACTGTGGTAAAGATGGGCACTGGAAGAGAAACTGCAAAGAGTACCTTGCAGAAAGGGCGAAACAAAAGCTTGATGAAGCTTAAGGTACATTCATGATCAGTCTCCATTTGTCAGACTCTTATGATAACACATGGATATTAGATACCGGTAGTGCTTATCATATATGTAATTCGTTACAGGTTCTGGCAAGGCCTAGGAGACTAGAGAGAGGCGAGATGGACCTCAAGATGGGTAATGGAGCAAAAGTTGCTGTATTAGCTGTTGGCGAGGTCGCCCTACATCTGCCTAGTGGAGCTTTTATTGCATTAGATGCATGTTATTTTGTTCCTTCTATTATCAAAAACATTATCTCCATTTCATGTTTAACAGTTAGTGGATATAAATTTGTTTTTGAGAACAATGGTTGTTCGATATTATTAGATGATAAGATCATCACGAAAGGAACATTGCATAATGGTTTATTTATGTTAGACACCACTCCACATATCATGAATATAAATGTGTCCAAAAGGAAACGAGATGAGTTGAACAGTGCATACCTGTGGCATTGTAGGCTAGGTCACATCCATGAAAGAAGGATTCAAAAGTTGCTAAATGATGGATATCTAGATCCATTCGACTATGTGTCATATGCAACTTGTGAGCCTTGCATTCGTGGAAAACTGACCAACTCTCCATTTAGTGGAACTGGAGAGAGAGCCACTGAGTTGTTGGAACTCATACATAGTGATGTATGTGGACCCATGTCAACTCATGCCATTGGAGGTTACTCCTACTTCATTACATTTACTGATGATTTCTCAAGGTATGGATATGTGTACTTAATGAAGTACAAGTCCGAGGCCTTTGAGAAATTCGGAGAGTATAAGAATGAGGTGGAGAACCAGACTGGAAAGAGTATCAAAACTCTTCGATCAGATCGAGGAGGTGAGTACTTAAGTACAGAGTTTACTCAGTTCCTCAAGGACCATGGGATATTATCCCAATGGACACCTCCTTACACACCTCAGCTCAATGGTGTTTCTGAAAGGAGAAATCGTACGTTATTAGATATGGTACGGTCCATGATGAGTTTCGCTGACCTACCCATCTCATTCTGGGGATATGCCCTAGAAACCGCAGCTTACCTTTTGAACAAAGTTCCAACTAAGTCGATGGTGTCTACACCATATGAGATATGGAAAGGGAAGAAGCCTGATCTTAAAGTAGTTAAGATTTGGGGCTGCTCTGCCCATGTTAAAAGACACAACCCCGATAAGTTAGAATCAAGGACAGGGCGATGTAAATTTGTGGGATACCCCAAGGAAACTTGTGGGTATTACTTCTATCATCTCGAGGACCAAAAGGTCTTTGTAGCTAAGAGAGCAGTGTTCCTTGAGAAGGAACACATTCTTGACGGAGACAGTGGGAGAATGATAGAATTGAGCGAGGTTGGAGAACCAAGCTCAAGCACCACTCTACAGCCCGAGTCTGTTCAGGTATCTAATACACAAGTTTCAACTTTACGCAGGTCTGATAGAGTATCCCATCCTCCTGAGAGATATGTGGGACATATTAGAGCAGAGGATGTAGAGGATATTGATCCTCAGACCTACGAGGAGGCTATTATGAGTATAGACTCCGGGAAGTGGAAAGAAGCCATGAATTCTGAGATGGATTCTATGTACTCCAATAAGGTTTGGAACCTAGTTGATGCACCCGAAGGTATTGTACCCATCGGTTGCAAGTGGATCTTTAAGAAAAAGATCGGAGTAGATGGAAAGGTAGAGACCTATAAAGCAAGGCTAGTGGCTAAGGGGTATCGTCAAAGGCAAGGTGTTGACTACGACGAAACTTTCTCACCCGTAGCAATGCTAAAATCCATCAGAATTCTATTGGCTATTACAGCACACTATGATTATGAGATCTGGCAGATGGATGTGAAAACCGCATTCCTCAACGGGAACCTGGAGGAGGAGGTGTATATGATGCAACCTGAGGGATTCGTGTCCAAGAACTGCCCAGATAAGGTGTGTAGGTTGCTTAGATCCATTTATGGACTAAAGCAAGCTTCCCGAAGTTGGAACATAAGATTTGATGAGGCAATCAGATCTTATGACTTCGTTAAGAACGAAGATGAGCCTTGTGTATACAGAAAGGTAAGTGGGAGCGCTATTAGCTTTTTGGTGTTATATGTGGATGACATCCTCATCATTGGGAATGACATAGGAATGCTATCCACAGTAAAGACTTGGTTATCTAGACACTTCTCCATAAAGGACTTAGGGGAAGCATCCTATATCTTGGGGATTAGAATCTATAGAGATAGATCCAAGAGGATGCTTGGCTTGTCCCAGTCCAGGTACATAGAAACTATTGTCAAAAGGTTTGGCATGGAAAATTCCAAAGGGCAAACATGAATATGATACCTTATGCCTCAGCAATAGGGTCTATCATGTATGTCATGCTATGTACTAGGCCTGATATAGCGCATGCTCTGAGTGTCACGAGCAGGTATCAGGCGAATCCAGGCTTGGAGCACTGGAAAGCAGTAAAGTGTATCCTTAAGTACTTAAGAAGGACTAAGGATCTTTTACTAGTATATGGAGGTAATAGCCTTAAGGTTGAAGGCTTCACTGACTCAAGTTTTCAGTCTGATGTCGATGATAGCAAGTCGAATTCAGGGTATGTGTACACCTTGAATGGAGGAGCAGTGTGCTGGAAGAGTTCCAAGCAAGATACCACTGCTGACTCGACCACAGAGGCGGAGTACATTGCTGCATCAGATGCAGCAAAGGAGGGAGTCTGGTTGAAGAAGTTCATCATAGATTTGGGAGTCGTGCCGGATAGTGAGGAGCCGATTTCCCTATATTGCGACAACAACGGGGCAATTGCTCAAGCGAAGGAACCTAGGTCTCATCAGAAATCTAAGCATGTTCTGAGGAGGTTCCACCTTATCAGAGAGATCGTGACCCGAGGAGATGTAGCAGTGGAAAGAGTTCCATCCGAAGATAACATTGCAGATCCACTAACAAAGCCATTGTCTCAGATTGTCTTTGAGCGTCACAGGGGTCTGATGGGGATCAAACACATAGGTGATTGGCTTTAGGTCAAGTGGGAGATTGCTAGTCATAAGTGCCCAGCAAGCCAATCACGTGAGTGATGGCACGTGTGACTTGATACAGAATCTTTTTGCTTATTATATTTTGGCGTATATCACTTTATAACTATTGCATAAATGCATATATATTGTGATGTCCTTGGATTTGTGCAATGGGAATCGGATCGTGATGAGATCACGATAATGAGATCGATTCACCTTTAAACACATATCCTAAATAATCCCGGTCATAGGTTACTCGAGAGGGACATCGTGATAACCGGATAGACTGGTGTGCTGTATACCCGTCCATATGATGGATGCAGCTGGTCTCATAGCTGCTCGTATAGGGACACTAGGGATACAGTACAGGTGCTCATTGGAGAATGAGTTCACTGATTGATCCGCTTACGGAATGCTGGATGGTTGATGATGCCTTATTGTCAGACAACGATTCCGTAGTCCTAGTGGTGTATCTGGTTCTTAGACTTGAGACACCAAGGATGTCCTGTATGAGTGCTCCACTCTTTGATACCAGACTTATAGGTTTGGCTGTTCCCAGATCTAGTACAGCTGGTCATTGGGAGTGGTAGTCGACCTTACGAGGGCTATTGAGTGTCGATAGAGGATCATCCACTCTCGGTATCATGAGAGGAATATCCCATGTGTTCTTGCTCAGACAAATCCCTGGCCAGGGTCATTCGGGTTGAGAGAGAAAGAGTTCTCCGGGAGAATCCGATTAGAGTGAGACTCGAGTAGAAACCGTATGGGTCTGACAGCACCATGCTCGATATACGGTCTCTGGGATATTAGATGGATGAGGGACTATAGGTACATGGTAACTGAGGACAGACAGGTCCAATGGATTGGATTCCCCTGTATCGTCTGGGGACTACGGCGTAGTGGCCTAGTACTTCCGTAGTCGATGAGTCGAGTGAATTATTACAGAGATAATAATTCACTTAGTTAGAAGGAGTTCTGACAGGTATGACTCACGGCCAGCTCGATATTGGGCCTAGAGGGTCACACACATATGGTAGGCATTGCGATGAGTAGAGGTTCGGATATGAGATATCCGACGGAGCCCTTGTCTTATTGGATGCAGATCCAATACCCACTAGGGAAAGGACCCATTAGGGTTTTGACACGGGATCTCTATAAATAGGAGGGATTCACAGCCTCATAGGCTAGAGTCTTTGCTTGCCCTTCCTATTCTCCTCTCCCTCTCCACCTCAGAGTAGGCCTGGAGTTTTGAGGAGCGTCGTCGCAACCCTGCTGTGTGGATCACCGCTAGAGAGGAGGACGCTTGACCTCCTTCACCCTCTCCTAAGGATCTGCAAGGAAACAGGGATATACGATCTCCCTAGGTAACACAATCTCTATACGCAGTTTTTGTGTTTTTTGCGGATTTTGCGCACCAATCTTCGCACGACGATGAACATCTTTTTGGGAATCGGGGATTTTTGTTTTCTTGTTCTTCCGCTGCGCATATGATGTCGCCCCCCCCTATGATTTCCCAACATTGAGCACCCAATTCAGCCTTTGAAAATATGATCGGCGGTGGCACCGCTTAGAAGGCAGTGCCCCTGGTTTTCTGGGTAGTGATACCATCCAAACTGGGCGGTGGTACCACCCCTGTTCGATGGTGGTACCGCCCAGAGTCAAATCAGCAATGGTAGTACCACCCAATAACGACAATAGTACCGTCAGTACCTCGGATTCCAGAGATGTGATACTTTTTGGCTCCAAATTTGAAGCCATTGGGGCATATAAAACCCTCACACTTTTTTGCATGAAATGACACGAAACCTATTGGCATAATCTTGAGTTCTTGAGTCTTAAAGTGTTGTAAAAGTTAGAATTCTCCTCCTTCATCTATTAGCCTTGTAACCATCTAAGAAAGAGGAGCGAGACTTGTAAGAGTTCATCTCCTAAACCCGAGAAAAGGAGAAAGTGCAGTAAAGAGATGTTCGGTCTTCACCTATTGAAGGAAGGCCTTTAGTGGACGCTAGTGACTTCGTCAGAGGAGGAATCCGAAAGTGGATATAGGTCACATTGACCGAACCACTCTAAAACTCGGTTTGCATTTACTTTAAGCAATTTATTTTTATAGCAAACTGCCTCTCCTCCTTACTATGCTTTTACTATGCCTACATACGTTTTCAAGTAAACACCCTCTGAGATCGGCTTTAATTTTATGAAAGCTTTCAAGTTTAAATTCTCTCCGAAACGGATTGAATCGAAACCATTTTTATCGGAATCAATTTTAATCGAAATAAGTCTTTTGAAATCGTGAAAGTTTTTCGCTGCACTAATTCACCCCCCCTCTTAGTGCCACTCTGATGACTAGCCCCAACTGGATTGTCGACACTGGCGCCTCCCATCACATCACCGCTGATCTTCAGAATTTGTCTCTTCACAACACCTATGGCGGCGATGAAGATATCATCATTGGTGACAGTAAAGGACTTCCTATAACTCATATTGGTTCCACAATGCTTACTTCTGATAATACCACATTTATACTCGATGATGTTTTATGTGCCCCTCATATTAAACGTAACCTTATTTTTGTTTCTCAATTTTGCAAACATAATAATACTTTAATTAAATTCTTTCCTGATTCCTTTCTTGTTAAGGACTTGAGCACGGGGGCATCCTTGGTCCAAGGCCCAAAGAGAGGCAACATTTACGAATGGCCGTCAGCTCCACAAATAACCCAGCCTACTGTTCATTCTTCCGTTGCGGCTGTAGTTGATGTGCGGCAACGTCGTCTTGGTCATCACTCATCCCTTATTAAGCAGAAATTACTTTCTTGTTAATCTCTTCCTATCTTTAAATCACATAGTTCTATAATGCATTTTGATGCATGTCTTAGTAATAAATTGTTTGGATCGAGAGCACTAAGAGGGGGGGGTGAATTAGTGCAGCGGTAAACTTTCTGCGATTAAAACGAAACTGCGTTCGAATGATAAAAACGATTTTTGTGTAAAATCCGATTCTAAGCAAGATGATATTAAAGTTAATCTAGGCAGTTTGCAGCTATGATGAAAACCAGAATATAGGCGCAAACTGAAATCCGACGTTTGTACGAAGAAACTGATTTACATCTAAATGCTGATTCGTAAATCACTTGATTAGGCAAGATGCAGTTTAAGCAAGAGTATGAAGGTAGTTTGTAGTTATGGCAAAGCTCAAAACATAAACGCAATCTGAAATATGATGATCGTACGAAAAAGGCAGATTTACGTTTAAACATTGATTCGGAAAGTAAAAGGCTTGAAACCCGATCGTAAAAGCGTAGAAGGCAGTAAGCTTCAGAGGAGGTTTGTAGTAAAGATAATATGCTCAAAGTAAATGCAAACCGAGATTTAGAGTGGTTCGGTCAATCTTGACCTACTCCACTTTTGGCTTCCTCCACCGACGAGGTCACCGACGTCAACTAGAGGTCTTCCTTCAATAGGCGAAGGCCAACCACCCTTTTACAGTTTCACTCCTTTTGACGGGCTTAGGAGACAACCCTTACAGAAATTTTCTCTCCTCTCTTTACAACTCAAAACTTGAAGAACAGAGGAAGGAGAACTTTTGGCCTTTACAACAATTTTGAGCTCTAAGAATCACAGAAAGATGTCAAGATTTCGAGTGTTAGTTGCTTCCTTTCAGTGCTGAATGGGTGGGGTATTTATAGGCCCCAACCCAGTTCAAATTTGGAGCTCAAAACTGTCAATTCCCGGAATTCCGGAATCAAGCGGTTGCACCTCCTGACTGGGGCGGTTGCACCGCTTGGCAGAGCTCGAAGTCTGAGCCTCTGGGCGGTGCCACCTCTGTCAGGGGTGGTTGCACCTCTCTGCCAGAGCTCGAAGACCGAGCTCAGGCGGTTGCACCTCCTGATTGGGGCGGTTGCACCGCCTGCCAGAGCTCGAAGACCGAGCTCAGGCGGTGCTACCTCCTGTCAAGAGAGGTTGCACCGCCCAGTCTCGCTTGGAGACTGAGCCCAGGCGGTTGCACCTCCTGGCTGGGGCAGTTGCACCGCCCAGTCTCCTTGGGAGACTTAGCCCAGGCGATTGCACCTCCCGGCTTGGGCGGTCGCACCTCCTACAGTAATCAGGGTCCGAATGGGTAGATCCATTCGGCCCAAATTGGGTCTTTCAGGGGCCCAATTTCCCCAAGATTAAGCCAATGGGATCACCTCCCATTACCAACTTAATCATTATGCTAACTACGATAAATCATAAGACAGTTTCTGCAGCTTGCTCCGGTGCGTCAATCGCATCTTCCGGCGAGTTTCGGGCGAACTTTCGTCGATCATCCGATGAACCCTCGGTGATTCTCCTGCGGACTTCCGGCAAACTCCTGAACTTGCGACGATACACTTGGCGAGTTCTGACGAGCTTCTTTGGCAAGCTTATGGACTTCTCGGATTTGTTCCTGCAGAACCTCCGACGATAGTCCGAACTTCCGTCGAGCTCTCGAACTCCCAACGTGATCATTGTCATGACTCCGACGCAACTCCTACTGTATGTCTTACTTTCATCGTAGTTAATTCTGCACACTTATCTCAACATATAGGTTAGACAACAAATGACAATTGACTTCATCTTCAAAATCCGAGATTCAACAATCTCCCCCTTTTTGATGATGACAATCAATTGATAATGGAGTTAACCTTAACTCCCCCTGTCTACATGCCATACTTGAGATAAGTCATTCTTGAATTCAAGACCTAAGAATTCAAGTGACATCTCTGAAGATGATGTCAATACTTGACATTCATTCTTACATCACAATTTTGAATGATGGTAATTGTAACAATTCATCATATTGTAAGATATCAACATGTAAAGCTGTGAAGTAAGATTTTGATATCATTAGCATCAGTGTTTATAACATATTCTATATATGGTATCTGTTCATATATCTCTTGATGATGCAGGCATGACATAATCATAGCATCAGTGTTTATAGCATCAAATCAATTCATATATTCTCCCCCTTTGTCATCAACAAAAAGCATAATAGATGTGATACCAGGAGAACAATATAAGCAAGTTATCAAGCATATAACGGAAGGCATGATACGTATAATGCTTTGAATACTTCTTCTCCCCTTTTTTGTTATAATCCTTTGTGCATGAAGGAGGAAAGTCATTTTATCAAATCCATTTCGGAAAAAATATTTTTCAAAAGAGTGTGTTTGATTTTTGTCATTCCAACTGTTAAGCGAATCCGAAAATGAGATGAATTCTTTCATGCATTCAGACAAGATTATGCTACAGTTTTTTAAAAATCAAAACATTTCGACACATGGCAATCAAATGATCCAATAAAGTCTGAAAAATAATTTTGACTAGTTTATCTATTCGGACACATCAACATTCCTGATCCTCTTCTTATGAAATCAAATTGTTCTTATCAAAACATGTCAGCTAGTTGATGTTTAGTATTAATGACAATGACTTATCAACTGCATTGGTATATCACTTTTTCAAACTATATTTATCATAGAAATCAAAGCATAAGGTTTTCAAAACTTTTAGTTTCAATATAAAATCCGAGATAACCATTTAGTTTATATTTACCACAAGGCACAGGGCATATATTCACCACGATAGATGTTTACAACTCTACATATGCTCAAAATATATCAGGTAACCATATCAAGGATCAAGTCAAAGCACATCATCGTGAGTAACATAAGGAGTTTACAATAACAACAGATGATTGTGTTCATACAAGCTTATTCATGAGGTGGAAAATTAAAGTGCCTAAACAAGGAGTCAAATTGACGATGAATTTACTGCAGCTCAGATAGGATTTGATATTGTCATTGTTCAAGCCGTTCTTGTCTTTGTTCGAATCGGTCCATTCGAATCCCAATATCTTCGACAGATGATGTATGAGTTTGCTCAGATGGATGTGTTTCCTCAAAGGGACAGATCGGAGGAGATTGGGTACCCCTAAATACTGGTGTTTCCAGTTCTGGTTCAGGTTGAGGAGGATCAGTTCTTCTTGGCATTCTAACCTAGTTATCGTTTCTATAAAAACATCTTAATCGGTGAAGTAGATTTTTATTAATTATGCCAAATCTATCTACTTTTATTACTTCTTCTTCCGGTGGTATTAGAATATCGTAGGCTTTCATTATTCTAGTTATTATACCACCATATGGGAGCATCATGTCTTTCTTAGATAGTTCTAACATGTTTTGTTGGATAAGATAACCAAGACAGATGTCATGTCCTTTCATTATCAAATACATAGTTCCTAATTCTAATTGGCTTACTTCATCATGATGGTATTGTTTAGGGAGAATGATGCTAGTTAGGATATGATGAAGTACCTTAGTGTTTAGAGGCAGTAGATGTTCACAACTTTTAGGAACAAATGCTAAATTGGGATTGGCAAAAATTGTTCCTAGGGCTTCAACGTATGTTGTTCCAACAGTTTCATCATCCCATGATCCTCTAAAGTAAAGTCCTCTACTTTTCATGGGAATGCCTATCATGTCGCAAATGAATCTATCCGTAATTGAGATGTGTTGTCTTAAAAGATAGGTGGACATTCTTTCTTCTTCATCTACTTGTATATTGTTGTAAAACAATCTAACAAGTCTTGGATAGATGAGTTCATTAATTTGCAAAATTGGAAGTAGATCTAAGTTTGCAAACCATTAGATTGTCTCTAAGTCTCTTAGTTCATTTAAGTCTATGTATTTTCCCTTATTGACACTCCTAAGTTCGAAAGAGGAAAATTTTTCAGCATGGTATTTTGAATCGAAAAGGGTGAGATCAAAATCTTCTACTAATCTCCTCTTTCCTTTATCCCTTGAGGATCTTATAGATCCCATAACTACTGCTGTTTAGAACAATAGTGATGAGCAAGAGTAAATGAATAAAAAAACAGAGTTTAAGGGCTTCTTAGAGAGTACCTTAGTGAGATCTTCAAGAGAGGGAAGGATTGTTAATGCTTTGCTTCGAAATGAGAGGTTTTTGGGATGCTAAGATAGGAGAAATGGGGATGGAGGAGGCTTGGAAGAGCAGAGGAGGGAAGGGAGTGAGTTGGGGTCGGTTTCACCGCCGGCCCTAGCTTGGGTTAAAAAAGGGGCAGAGTTGCGGGCGGTTGCACCTCTGGCTGGAGCGGTGCAACCGCTCGCAACACGTGACAGCTGGAGGTGCTACCTCCAGCTGGGGCAGTGCCACCGCCTACAGGCGGTGAGCACTTGTTCTGATCAGTGTGATCTGATCTGAGAGTTTTTCTGTCTTGAGAAGAATTTTCATTCAGAGCAATCAACTTTACTTACGTAATTACGTAAGAATTTTTTATTTTAAGATAAGGACTTTTGCACGATCAAGATAGATTTTTAACGTGCATACTCTCAATGTCGTACACGTGTTTATGATAGTTTCTTCAAATTGGTAAGTCTTGCAAGTTCATGACAGACTTAGTCACTTCATGATACAGAGTTAGATTCGAAGGTTATGAACGGATGAAATTGATGGGTTCGAAAATCCAGAGGATATGTAAATTTAGGAATCATACGTTTCTAATTCTGAAAAGTCAAATAAGGTTGTATCTAAGTCGCATTTGTGATTTTAAATTTATAATCTCCGTCTATAATTTAGGCTAGAGAGCATTGCGAGTTCCTTTTTGGATCTTGGGTTATGAATATCGAGAATCAAGGAGCAGAATATTATTTTTTGCTCCAGCTTAAAATTTTTATGTTTTTAATGTTTTTACAAGAAGGGATAATTTTTAGGTACCCATTTCCTTTTGGGTGCCTCACAAATAGATCTACATTGTTTATCATGTTGCATATCATTTATCATGGTTCCTTTAGGAACCCAAATCAATTTGTTTGGACTAATTTTCTTGAATGGACAATAATGCGTCTTGTGTCCAAATTTGCAACAAAAGTTGCATTTATTTTGGTGTTGAACATGTAGGATGGGGCCTTTTATGAAGGTGGTTGGATTTTGGTGAGGACTTCTCACAAATCCAATTCCACTTCTTTTGGGAACGTGACCCTTGTTTGCGAGGATCATGTTCAGTGACTTGCTACTAACCTCAAATTTCTTTAAGGTATCCTTAATTAGCAAGTTTTCCATTTGGAAAGTTTCTAGATCATGGCATTTGATGCATGAATTTAAACTATCATGATATTCAGTTTTTAACTTATCAAAATCACAAGTAAGACTATCATGTTCCTTTTTTAGCCATTTGTATTTTCTATCAATAATTTTGCATTCATCAAATAAGTCATTGAAGGCATTTAATAATTCATCGAAAGATATATCTGCATCTATTAAATTCGTTACCTCTTCTCCGATGGCCATTAAGGCGTAATGAGCAACTTGCTCGGTGTTGGACTCCTCTTCTTCGGACGCGCTCGAATCATCCCATGTTGCTTTGAGCGCCTTCTTCTTTGTTGTTCTCTTTTTGACTTGGGGACAATCACTCTTGTAGTGTCCCGGCTTTTTGCACTCATAGCAAATAACTTGGTCCTTCTTGGGTTCAAGTTTATTTTTAGTGTCATTCTTAAACTTGTTTCGTTTAATAAATTTTTTAAATTTTCTTGTTAGAAGTGCCAAGTCATCGTCACAGTCCTCATCACTTGAGTTTTCTTTCAAGTGGTCTTCCAAAGTTCTAAGTGCCATATCCTTCCTGTTCTTTGGAAGGATGTCTTCTTGCTCTTCATGAGTTTTGCAAGTCATCTCGTAGGTCATTAATGACCCAATTAGTTCTTCAAGAGGGAAGTTGTTTAGATCTTTCGCCTCTTGAATAACAGTGACTTTAGGATCCCAACTCTTAGGAAGGGATCTTAGAATCTTATTTACGAGCTCAAAATCTGAAAAACTTTTTTCGAGTCCTTTTAGATCGTTGACGACATCCGTGAAATGGGTAAACATGTCGCCAATAGTCTCACTCGGTTTCATCCGGAAAAGTTCAAAAGAGTGTAACAAAAGATTGATTTTTGACTCTTTCACTCTACTTGTGCCTTTATGAGTTACTTCGAGTGTGTGCCAAATATCAAATGCGGTTTCACAAATCGAAACACGATTAAACTCGTTTTTATCAAGTGCACAAAATAAGGCATTCATAGCCTTTGCATTAAGAGCGAAAGCCTTCTTCTCCAAATCATTCCAATCGATCATTGGAAGAGAAGACTTTAAAAAACCGTTTTTGACAAGATTCCAAAGTTCAAAATCCATAGAAATAAGAAAGATCCTCACTCGGGTCTTCCAATAGGTATAGTCCGTCCCATTGAACATGGGTGGACGTGTAATAGAATGGCCCTCTTGGTTTCCGGCGTAAGCCATCTCTCTAGGGTTTTAATCCGTTTGAGAGTTAACCCTGCTCTGATACCAATTGTTAGGATCGAGAGCACTAAGAGGGGGGGGGTGAATTAGTGCAGCGGTAAACTTTCTGCGATTAAAACGAAACTGCGTTCGAATGATAAAAACGATTTCTATGTAAAATCCGATTCTAAGCAAGATGATATTAAAGTTAATCTAGGCAGTTTGCAGCTATGATGAAAACCAGAATATAGGCACAAACTGAAATCCAACGTTCGTACGAAAAAACTGATTTCATCTAAATGCTGATTCGTAAATCACTTGATTAGGCAAGATGCAGTTTAAGCAAGAGTATGAAGGCAGTTTGTAGTTATGGTAAAGCTCAAAACATAAACGCAATCTGAAATATGATGATCGTATGAAAAAGGTAGATTTACGTTTAAACGTTGATTCGGAAAGTAAAAGGCCTGAAACCCGATCGTAAAAGCGCAGAAGGCAGTAAGCTTCAGAGGAGGTTTGCAGTAAAGATAATACGCTCAAAGTAAATGCAAACCGAGATTTAGAGTGGTTCGGTCAATCTTGACCTACTCCACTTTTGGCTTCCTCCACCGACGAGGTCACCGACGTCAACTAGAGGCCTTCCTTCAATAGGCGAAGGCCAACCACCCTTTTACAGTTTCACTCCTTTTGACGGGCTTAGGAGACAACCCTTACAGAAATTTTCTCTCCTCTCTTTACAACTCAAAACTTGAAGAATAGAGGGAGGAGAACTTTTGGCCTTTACAACAATTTTGAGCTCTAAGAATCATAGAAAGATGTCAAGATTTCGAGTGTTAGTTGCTTCCTTTCAGTGCTGAATGGGTGGGGTATTTATAGGCCCCAACCCAGTTCAAATTTGGAGCTCAAAACTATCAATTCCCGGAATTCCGGGATCAGGCGGTTGCACCTCCTGACTGGGGCGGTTGCACCGCCTGGCAGGGCTCGAAGACTGAGCCTCTACGCGGTGCCACCTCTATGAGGGGCGGTTGCACCTCTTTGCCAGAGCTCGTAGACCGAGCTCAGGCGGTTGCACCTCCTGACTGGGGCAGTTGCACCGCCTGCCAGAGCTCGAAGACCGAGCTCAGGCGTTGCTACCTCTTGTCAGGAGAGGTTGCACCGCCCAGTCTCGCTTGGAGACTGAGCCCAGGCGGTTGCACCTCCTGGCTGGGGTGGTTGCACCGCCCAGTCTCCCTAGGAGACTTAGCCCAGGCGGTTGCACCTCCTGGCTTGGGCGGTTGCACCTCCTACAGTAATCAGGGTCCGAATGGGTAGATCCATTCGGCCCAAATTGGGTCTTTCAGGGGCCCAATTGCCCCAAGATTAAGCCAATGGGATCACCTCCCATTACCAACTTAATCATTGTGCTAACTACGATAAATCCTAAGACAATTTCTGCAGCTTGCTCCGGTGCGTCAATCGCATCTTCCGACGAGTTTCCGGCGAACTTCCGTCGATCATCCGATGAACCCTCGGTGATTCTCCTGCGGACTTCCGGCAAACTCCTGAACTTGCGACGATACACTTGGCGAGTTCCGACGAGCTTCTTTGGCAAGCTTATGGACTTCTCGGATTTGTTCCTGCAGAACCTCCGACGACAGTCTGAACTTCCATCGAGCTCTCGAACTCCCAACATGATCATTGTCATGACTCCGGCGCAACTCCTGCTGCATGTCTTACTTTCATCGTAGTTAATCCTGCACACTTATCTCAACATATAGGTTAGACAACAAATGACAATTGACTTCATCATCAAAATCCGAGATTCAACAAAAATGTCATCGACAACCCTTTGGCTCATCTTTCATTTCCTCATCTAAAACCATTTGAAATTATTTATACAGATGTTTGGGACCCTGCTCCAATCTTGTCTTTTAATAAATTCAGATTTTATGTTATCTTTGTATATCATTTTACTAACTACACATGGTTATCACCATAAATCTGATGTATCCACCATCTTTCCCACCTTTCGAAAGTTGGTCGTAAATCACTTTCACTCTACAATCAAACAATTTACTCTAATGGTGGCGGTGAATAGTAGAAACCATTTCCTCAACTTGTTGGCTCTGCCAAACGCAAACATCGGCATATAGTAGAAACTGGGCTCACTCTTCTACATCAGGCCTCCGTGTCTTCCACCTTCAGGATAACAACCTTTCAAACTACCGTCTACCTTATTAATAGAATGCCTATGCCAGTCCTATATTACCAGTCCCCCTTTGACACACTATTTCACAAACCCCCAAACCTTCGTAAACTCAGAGTTTTCAATTATCTCCGTTATCCATGGTTACGTCCCTATGCCTCTCATAAGTTAACATCATGATCTAATCCTTACGTCTTTATTGGTTACTCTATTAAACATAATGGTTTCCGCTGCTATAATCTTCGCACTCACAAAGTCCTTATATCATGTCATGTTATTTTTGTTGAGTCTGTCTTTCCTTTCCAAAGCTATACCTATTCTACCATACAGACCACTCCATTAACCATTCCTCACTAGAATATACCTCCGAACCAACCGGACGAGCCTCCCATGACATCCTCCCATTCCTCCCCTTATGATCCACACTATATCACTCCTCTAGTTCAACAATTGCCCATTCCCTCCATTCCTACACCTCTTTCTTCTCCAAATGTTGGGGTACTTAGTTCAGAAACACAACCATTATCTTTACCTCCTTCTCGGTTAAGTGACATTGACGTACCTCCACCTGACCCGGCCTATGTTAGAGCCTCCCAACCACTTATTCCGCCAACACAACCTCATGATCTCGTAGTCTCCAACCATCCTATGACCACCTACTCTAAGAGTAGTATTTCCAAACCGCGTCAAGTCCTTAACCTCCATGCTATCATGGATTCCTCGTCCACTACAGTTGAACCTACCACCTTCACTCAAGCCCAAAAATCTCTGCATTGGCGTACTATCATATATGAGGAATATAATGCCCTCCTCTATAACTCAACATGTGATCTAGTACCCTTTCATCATATACAAAATATCATCATGTGTAAGTGGGTCTTTCGAATTAAGCGAAACCCAGATGGCTCTATTGCCCGATATAAGGCACGCCTCATCGCCAAAGGGTTTCATCAAAGACCTGGAGTTGATTTCACTGAGAGATTTAGTCCCGTTGTTAAGCTAACTACAATCCAACTTATCCTGAGTCTGACCACCACTAAGGGTTGGCAATTACGATAATTGGATGTTAATAATGCCTTTTTACAAAGAACTCTAACTAAAGTTGTCTTTATGCAACAACCTCCTGGTTTCACTCATTCTCAGTATCCAATGTATATTTGCAAACTGCAAAAAGCTATTTATGGACTTCATTAGACCCCAAGAGCTTGGTACACAGAACTTGACTCTTTTCTGACTTTAGTTTGCTTTCTCAACTCCAAATCTGATACCTCGTTATTTCTCCAACAACATCATGGTGCCACAATATATATTTTAGTATATGTGGATGACATCATTATCACATACAACAACCCCATAGAAATCCAAGCGTTTATCAAACAATTGACAGCTCGGTTCTCGCTTAAAGATCTAGGACCCTTGAACTATTTTTTGGGTGTAGAAGCAACATTCACATCTTCTGGTCTCTTTCTCTCACAAAGAAAGTACATTTAAGATTTATTATCAAAAACAAACATGCAGGACGCAAATGCAGTTACAACTCCTCTCTCTACTAATGACTCTCTCAAATTGTCTGATGGAAGTCCTACTATGGAGCTCACTCAATACCGACAAGTCGTTGGCTCGTTGCAGTACTTAGCTCTCACCCGTCCAGAAATCTCCTTTGCAGTCAACAAATTATCACAGTTTATGCAAAGATCGTCTACTATACACTAGTTTGCGGTCAAACGAATCCTACGATATCTTAAGGGGACCCTCAATCTGTCACGCCCCTCAAATATCCATGATATTAAAAATTTTCATCAATAAACCCATCCAGGATCTAAACACACATTTGAGGACACTGAAAAACATTCTATCAAATTCACATCTATAAAACCTATGCAGTTTATAATCATATATCACATCACTCGATAATTCACATTTATGGCAACCCAAGCCAACTTAACAAACATGAACAACATTTATAAATCTACAAGCTAAGTAATTTATATAATCAGAACTCCAACCATTTACTACAAGTTCATATCATCGTAAACTAGACTAGACATTTCGAAATTCCAAATAAGAGAGATCGCCTAACACTTTTACAAGGTATATTCATTTCGATTCATCGACAACATTTCATTACATACAAAATATACTTATACAACAATAACATAATAACCAATAAGGCCCATAATTCTGAATAGCTCTCCACTGCCTCAGCCCAATTCAAAACATCTCAAAGAGTGACAAGCTGACTTAAAAGATTTATATAACAACGGAGTGAGCTAAAAACAGCTCAGCAAGTGACAAAGCATATTCAGAATAGAAGGAGCGATTTCAAACAAGTAAGGTATCATAATACAAGACGGAATACAAGAATTTTCAAGGTAACATATCATTAGATACAAATCATATGTCTCATTTCAATCGAAACATATTTGGTTCCAAAACAAATGAAGCATAGAGTAATTGGAGCATATCAATAGCATACGAGATGTTCCGGAGCATATCAATAGCAAATAGGATATTTCAGAACATATCAGTTCATAGCAAATGGAGCACAGAGTAATTGGAGTATATCAATAGCGTACGAGATATTCCGGAGCATATCAATGGCATATAGACCATTTCGGAGCATATCAATAACGAATACGAAACAGAAGCTCAAACGTCGAATTTGACGTTGCATTCATATCATTTGTATCCAAAGCACGTATAGAAACACATAACCAAAACTCTGGATACCATATCAAACATACAGAAGGTGAAGTGGGACCATAACATAATATGGTACATCCATTTCTGAATGACCACCAAACATAAGTCTCCCACGTCTGGGAGGTCTCCCACGTCTGGGAGCTCCATCCACCCACGTCTGAGTGAAGTCATAGGGGCCGACAGAGCATCTCAGACTCTATGCATAACTCCCTTCACCATTTATGGCAAAGGTTCACAATATCCCACAAACACCAGAGTACAAAAGGATAGTATGAACAATGAATAGCACATATCGAAAGCATACGCGGAACAACAAAAAGTACATGTGCCTTTACGAGTCAATCCGAAGTAAGCAATAATCTTTCACAATTATATTCAGATTTGAAAGGAATTGAAAGCAAGGGCACATATGGAATTCAAGCAATCACATACAACTCAATTCAAATAAGAAGGTTAGATGAATTTGATATCCAAAGGAATGAAACTAGAATAGGCACACATCGAAAGCAAATACGGAACAATGGGTTATACATGTGCCTATATAAGTTAATGTGATATAGTATAAACGTTACATAATATGTTCAGGAATGGTAATAATTTATAAACAAGAGCAAACAAGAGTTCAAACATTAATATAAGCCACAATTGAGTGAAGGGAACTGAACAAAATCTATTTCCAAATGAACGAAAACAGAAGATACGAAATCGATCAAAGCTCGATTTCTAACAGAATTCGGGAGGCTCATTGGATAAATACTTCAGATTATCAATTATGCTCCAATACCCTCAAGAAGGCTATTGTCAAAAGATATATTAATCTATTTTCTGTTGAAATAAGTTTTGTATGAATCATGGTTTCCAACAAGGAGTTACCTTTGATTTGGTAACACAAGGTCAAAAACAAAATTACTGTTTTGCAGAATTCATAGGATCGGATTCAACAGATAATAGGGTAGGCATTTGAATTCTAAATTTTTCAATCTATATGTCAAAAGAAAGGTCTACAAGTCTATTTTCGAACGAAATCAGTTTAGTACAAATCAGAATTTCCAACAGGGACTTATAGGTATTTTAGTATCGAAAGGTCAGAAATTTTGATCCCTGTTCTGCAGCATCTATAGGCTCATTTGAAACAGACGTTTGGGTAAGTATTCGGTGTCCAAAATCTACAAAATCAGTGTCAAAAGAAAGATATAAGAGTCTAATTTCAAACGAGCTAGGTCCTGCCTGAATCCATATTTGGTGCTAAAAATTATAGCTGAAACAGTATATAGGGGTTAGTTTACCGAAAAAATTTCAGATCATTGGTTTTATATCCAAAGAGAGAAATATCAGGTTCTAAGCATAAATCTTTCAGAATCAATATAGAAACATAGACTAAAACTTATGTAGGATGGGGTTAGAATACTTGCCTTTGAGAATTATGACCCCAATTGAGAAGATTTGAGTAAGAAACCTCAAAGCCCCAATTTTTTTCTTCTTCTTCTCCCTTTTTTTTCCTCTTCTTCTTTCTTTCTTTCTCTGTTCATCCACATAGCTGATTTGTATTTTTATGCATTTTGTAGTTTAGTCCTTGTATTATTATATTTACGATTAGGTCATCAGAGTTTACATATAGGTCCTCAGATTTTTTTTTTTTGAACAAATCCTCCAAATCTTATAAATAAGTTCTCAGATTCATACTTTGGCTCTTTTATCAAATTTAAAATAGATACTTACATTACAACTAGAAACTTATACGAAAATTCAGAAATGAGGGATGTTACACTCTCCCCCCCTTAAAAGAAAAATTTAGTCCTCTAAATTTATCATACCTCTATCGATGAAAAGATGGGGATAGACCTTTTTCATTTCCTCCTCTAGCTCCTAGGTTGTTTCCTCTCCAGAACGATGTTTCCAAAATACTTGAACCAGAGGGATGACCCGATTCCTTAAGATCTTTTCTTTCTTCTCAACAATCTGAATGGGCTCTTCCTCATAAGATAAATCTTTATCGATCTCCATCAGCTCATACTTAATGATATGAGAAGGATCAGATATATACTTTCTAATCATCGAAACATGGAATATATTATGGATATGACTCAACGATGGTGGCAAGGCAATCCTGTAAGCGACCGAACCAACCCTCTCAAGAACCTCAAAAGGTCCAATAAATCTTGGGCTTAACTTTCTTTTCTTCCCAAACCTTATAATGCCTTTGGAAGGGGAGACCTTTAAGAATACAAAATCTCCGATTTCAAACTCAATATCTCGTCTTTTATTGTCAACATAACTCTTTTGACGACTTTGAGCAGTTTTTAACCTTTTCCTTATAACTTGAATTTTCTCGGTAGTTTCTTGTACTTTGTCCGGTGCTAACAACTTTCTGTCACTAACTTCCTCCCAACATATAGGTGTTATGCACTTTCGCCCATATAAAGCTTCATAAGGAGCCATCTGAATACTTGAATGATAACTATTATTACAAGTGAACTCAATAAGTGAAATATCTTTATCCCATTCACCTTTCCAATCCATAACATAGGCTCTAAGCAAATCCTCAAGTGTTTGAATTGTTCTTTCTTAATTTGTTGAATAAGATCAGATTGCACTTGAATTGAGGCCATCAATATCATCGAGTCTTGCTCTTTCCTCAAAGCTTTCAAATCAAAATTTTCTTCTAATAACTTCCAATGCTTCATGACCAGACTAGCATAAAACTTGTAGATTTTCTACTAAGTGCATCACCTACAACATTGGCTTTGCCCAAGTGATAATGGATGGCACAATCATAATCCTTCAGAAGTTATATCCATCTTCGTTGCCTCATGTTTAACTCTTTCTGAGTGAAAATATATTTTAAACTCTTGTGATCAGTAAAGATTTCAAATTATCGACCATACAAATAATGTCTCCAAATCTTTAGAGCAAAAATAATTGCTGCCAATTCCAAATCATGAGTTGGATAATTCAATTCATAACCTTTTAGTTGCCTAGAAGTATAAGCAATCACTCTCCCTTCCTGCATCAAAACACATCCAAGGCCCTTTCTTGAAACATCAGTATAAACTACAAATCCCTCACTACCACTTGGAATAGTGAGAATAGGGGCACTAGTCAATCTTCTTTTTAACTCTTGAAAACTTTGCTCACAATCATCACCCCATACAAATTTCACATTCTTTTTAGTGAGGTTGGTGAGAGGTTGAGCGATTCGAGAAAATCCCTCCACAAATCTCCTGTAATAACCTGCCATGCCCAAGAAGCTTTTAACTTATGTTACATTTGTTGGTACATCCCATTCAACTATAGCTTCCACTTTCTTTGGATCAACAGATATACCCTTCCCTGAAATCACATGGCCTAAGAAAGCAACTTCATTAAACCAAAATCCACATTTGCTGAACTTTGCATACAACTTCTTTTCTCTTAGTATGGACAATACATTTCTCAAGTGTTCCTCATGCTCCTGATTACTCCTTGAATACACCAATATGTCATCAATGAATACAATTACACAGTCATCCAAGAGCGGTTGAAATATCCTATTCATTAGTTCCATAAAAGATGCAGGGGCATTAGTCAAACCAAAAGGCATCACCAAGAATTCATAGTGACCATATCGAGTTCTAAAAGCTGTTTTTGGAATATCGTCCTCCTTGATCTTCAACTGATAGTAACCTGCTCTTAGATCAATCTTAGAGAATACTTGTGCACCCTACAGTTGACCAAACAAATCATCAATTCTGGGTATGGGATACTTGTTTTTTATGGTCACCTGATTCAACTGTCTATAATCAATACAAAGCCTCAATGTTCTCTCCATCTTTTTAACTAACATCGAAGCACCCCATGATAAAATATTAAGCCAAATAAAATCTTATTTAATAGTCCTTGCTTTTCTAATTCCACTTACTCAAATGATGTCATTCTGTAGAGAGGCTTAGATATTGGGATTGTCCCAAAGACCAAATCAAAAAGCAAAGTCACGTTTGGAGGTAATCCAAGCAAGTCATCCTAGGATACATTAGGCAAGGAGATAAATCATGTCCAATACTTTGAAATAAAAGATCGGCTGATCAAATATGCAAAAAGTAATCATTTGTTATATACCAATCCATACTGGTATGATAGGAAGATAGCCAATCTATACCAAGTATAATATCAAAACTCCAAATCTCTAGGAGAACTAAATCAGCAAGAAGTTCAAGTTCTCCAATAATAATCAGACAAGAGGACTAGATTTAAGTTCGTTATCAAAGAATCTCCAATGATCGTATTTACATATAGCATGTAATGTAGTGGTTTAGGTTGAATGCCCAAGTGACAAGCAAAATATTACGAATCAAATCGTAAATAGGACCCATGGTCAAACAAATATTTACATTCTTTCATAAGCATGCATAATACCTTCGATCACTAATTCAGAAGTTTTAGAATCATATTCAGTGATAGCATACACTCTGACATGGGCTGATGATTTATGAGGCAGTGACTCTTTTTTCTTGTCCAACGGGCAGTTTTTTATTTTATGATCCAACTTTCCACAAGCAAAATAGACTCCAATCACCCGAAAATTTAAATTTGTTTCATAATTTAACTTGTAATTCACACATGATTAAGTCTTTTGTGGTGACTTTCCTTTTTAAATCCAAATGTCTTGACCCTCTTGTTATCACTTTCTGATTCATTTCCAATCATATTTTTATTGGTAAACTTGTCCTTATCATTCTTGCCACTGATCTCAAAATATTTTTTTCATTGTTGTCATTAATGATCAGCCTCTATGTTAGAACCCATGCAGATTCTAAACTTGGGGTTGATCTCTTTAGGGGATCGGTCTCCTTGGAACTCTATAGGAGTTCCTCCCTCCAAGTTGCTGCTCAAAGGCTGCAGAAAAGATTCATCTATTGCTTAAGAAAAGAGAAGGAATACATGGCTATTTATAGGGCTTCTAAACCCTAACTCCTAATAGGACTCCTACTTAAGACTCTTACTTCTAACCAACTCCTAATATGACTCCTACTCAAGACTCCTATTCCCTTACAACTCCTAATTCTTCTCTAAGAAAAAACCTCCTAACAGAATGTCCCTTTCAATTAGGACTCTCCTAGTTAGAGTCCTAACAAAGTGTCCCTCTCAATTAGGACTCTCCTAGCTAGAGTCCTATCAGAATGTCCCTCTCAATTAGGACTCTCCTAGCTAGAGTCCTAACAGACCCGCCCTCTTCAAATCAGCCTTGTCCTCAAGGCTGAGATTCCATGAACTCAGGGAACCGGGTCTTCAGCTCCTCATATGGTTCCTGTTGAATCTCGTATTTTGATGATAAAACTACTTGATATATGTTTATGATTTAATATGCGTCTTGAGTGACGCAGGGTGCTTCGATCATGATGAGACAATTAAAGCAGAAAAATCATGTTGTGCCGGAGGAACATGTCAGAAGATTGGACGTTGGGCTAGTGGATCGGTCGACGTATCAACAGAAGGCTTCGGGCCGTGGACTCGGGTATCGGGCCAAGAAGAGCGGGTATTGTGCCAAGGATATCGGAGTTACGGAGTCAACAGGCCGATTGGGCAATAGGCTGCAGGAAAGGACGATGCGCCGAAGAATCGGACGAAGCGTCGAGTGACCAATGACATGCCGGACAACTTGGTTAATTGCTTAGGATTAATTGTCTCGATCGAAGTTTTTGTTTTGAGTGTGCAGGATTAACTACGATGGAAGAAAGACATGCAGCAGGAATTGCGCCGGAGTCAAGACAATGATCACGTTGGGAGTTCGAGAGTTCTACGGAAGTTCGGATGGTCGTCGGAGGTTCTGCGAGAACAGATCCGAGAAGTCCAAAAGCTTGCCAAGCGAAGCTCGTCGGAACTCACCAAGTGGATCGTCGCAAAGTCCAGGAGTTTGCCGGAAGTCCGCAGGAGCATCACCGAGGGTTCATCGGATGATCGACGGAAGTTCGCCGGAAGAAGAGATTGACACACCGAAGCAAAGCTGCAGAAATGTCTTAGATCTAATCGTAGTTAGCACATTGATTAAGTTAAAAAATGGGAGGTGATCCCATTAGCTTAATCTTGGGGCAATTGGGCCCCTGAAAGACTGAAATTGGGCCGAATGGAGCTAACCATTCGGACCCTGATTGCACCAGGAGGTGCAACCGCCTAGGCCAGGAGGTGGCACCGCCTGGGCTAAGCCTCCCAGCGAGACTGGGCGGTGCAACCGCCCCAGCCAGGAGGTGGCACCGCCTGAGCTCGGTCTTCGAGCTCTGGCAGAGAGGTGCAACCGCCTCAGTCAAGAGGTGGCACCGCTTGGGGCTCAGTCTCCGAGCCAGACTCAGGCGGTGCAACCGCCCCTGACACAGAGGTGCAACCGCCTGGGCTCAGTCTTCGAGCTTTGCCAGGCGGTGCAACCTCTCCAGTCAGGAGGTGCAACCGCCTGATTCCGGAATTCCGGGATTTGATCGTTTTGAGCTCCAAATTTGAATTGGGTTGGGGCCTATAAATACCCCACCCATTCAACACTGAAAAGATACAGACCTACACCGAATTCTTGATCTTTTCTGTGATTCTAAGAGCTCAAATTTGTGTAAAGTCCTAAAGTTCTCCTCTTTCTGCTCTTCAAGTTTTGAGTTGTAAAGAGAGGAGAGAAAGGTCCCGTAATGGTTGTCTCCTGAGCCCATCAAAAGGAGTGAATCTGTAAAAGGGCAGTTGGCCTTCGCCTATTGAAGGAAGGCCTCTAGTTGACGTCGGTGACCTCGTCGGTGGAGGAAGCCAAAAGTGGAGTAGGTCAAGACTGACCGAACCACTCTAAATCTCTGGTTTGCATTTATTTTGAGCACTTTATCATTACTGCAAACCTCCTACATAGCTACTACTCTCTGCGCCTTTACGAACAAGTTTCTAAGTGCTGATCTTTTCGAATCTGCATTCATACGTAAATCGGTGTTTTCATACATTACAGTTTACGTTAACGTTTTGATTCTGCAAAACTGTCTTCTGCGCTTTTACGAATGAAGTTTCTAAGTTCAGATCCCTTTAAAACTGCGTTTAGACGTAAACTGCGCAAACTGTGTTTAGACGTAAAACTGTGTTTTAGACGTAAACTACTTTTAAACGTAAAACTACGTTTAGATGTAAAACTGCGTTTAGACGCAAACTGCGTTTAGATGTAAAACTACATTTAGACGTAAAACTGCGTTTAGACGCAAACTGCACTTAGACGCAAACTGCGCTTAGACGCAATCTGATCTTAGATGCAAACTGCGCTTAGACGCAATCTGCATTTAGACGCAAACTGCATTTAGACGCAAACTGCGTAAACTGCGCTTAGACGCAAAATGTGTTTAGACGTAAACTGCACTTAATCATAAGTATTCTTAGAATCGGCTTTTGCATCAAAATAGTTTTTATCGAATGAACGTAGCTTTCGTTTTTAATCGCTGAAAGATTTCCGCTGCACTAATTCACCCCCCCTCTTAGTGCTCTCGATCCTAACAATTGGTATCAGAGCAGGGTATTTCTCATTTCGGATTTACACCCGAGAGAAATGGCACTTCAAGAGGGCTTTTCGGTCTTTCGTCCACCATTCTTTAACGGATTGGACTATACTTATTGGAAAACTGGAATGAGAGTTTTCTTGATTTCTCTAAATCTAGATTTGTGGAATATCGTTGAAAACAGTTTTCAACTTTCCTCTAAACCGACGAACGAATGGTCGGATTTGGAGAAGAAGTATTTCTCTTTAAACGCAAAGGCTATGAATGCCTTATTTTGCTCTTTGGACAAAAATGAGTTCAATCGGATTTCTACGTGCGAAACAGCTTTTGACATTTGGCGAACACTTGAAATCACGCACGAGGGAACTAGTAGTGTCAAAGACTCGAAAGTTAACTTTTTATTGCATGATTTTGAGCTTTTTCGAATGCAACCAAGCGAGACTATAAGCGACATGTACACCCGTTTCACGGATGTCGTCAATAGTTTAAGAGCTCTTGGAAATGTTTTTCGGACTTTGAACTCGTAAACAAGATTTTACGTTCTCTTTCTAAGAAGTGGGATTCAAAAGTAACTGCAATACAAGAAGCTAAAAACCTAAACAACTTACCACTTGAAGAACTAATTGGTTCATTGATGACATATGAAATGGTGCATAATGCACATGATGAACATGTTGAACACAATCACCTTCCAAAGAACAGGAAAGATTTGGAACTCTGGACAAATGAATGCCACTTGAGCGATGACTCAAGTGATGAGGACAATGATGAACAAAACAACCTTCCAAAGAACAGGAAGGATTTGGGACATAAAACATTTGAAGACCACTCGAGCATAAGCTCAAGTGATGGTGAACTTAAACTACAAATGAAACGAAAATTAAAAAGCAAAAAGAATCGAACTACTTGCTTTAAACGCAAGAAGAAGAACAAAAATTGGGATGAATCGAGCTCCTCCGAAGAAGAGAAAGTCAACAAAAGCAAGGCGGAAAACTACGCCTTAACAGCCTACAATGATGAGGTAATCGAAATCCCCCTAATTTATTTTGAAATTACTTGATGCTTTCATGATGTATTTTTCTCTTTTAGTTTAGAATTAATTTTCTTAAAAATTACATTAAAAAAAAAATTATTATGATCATACTAAGTAATTTCGAAAATGATAATATTGCATATTTTATGATAAACAAATAAAATGATCTTGATTGAAAATATGAAATCATGGTTAAGAAGTAATAATGTGTATTACGTTGATTTCCATTGTTATTTCTCGATTTTGATTAAAGATCATGTTTGATTTGAAGAAATGCATAATGATGAAATTAAATATTTTGATTAACAATTTTATGCATGAGATTTTAAGCCGATGATAAGCATGTGTTATTCTCATGAGTATATTTGAAAAACTATGGCATAAATGTGCTCGAATACATGAACGTGTTAAGATTATTTTTTGGACATTCTTGATTTAATGTTCAAAACACTTAATTGCCATGATGATTTTACACTATAACATGTTGGAAATTATATGTTTTAGATACATAAATTTTTATGATCATGAGCATGTTTTATCTTCATAATTGAACTTGAAAATCTATAGCAAAATCTTATCCGAATGCATGAAAGTACTAATTTCATTTTCGGATTCACTTAACAATTGGTATCATAACAATCGGATTTTCTTATACACTTATGAAAAATATTTTTCTAAAATGGATTTGATAAAATGATTCCTGCTTATAAATTCCATCTTGAAATATGAATGATAGTGTCTTTGCTTGCAAAGATTAGTTTCACATACATATCTCCTATGATTCATGTGCAGAAAAAGAATTTATAAATCATAATACAATGAGATTTCTTATGCAAAAATAAAGTACTTTTGTGATTCTTTGCTAAAGAGAATAATTATTAAAATCATGATGATATGAATGAGCAAGTTGATTATAATTCTGCCAAAGACCCTTTAACTATTCATCGAGGACAAATGACAAGAGCGAAATCTAAAAGGATGAAAGAAGCCTTAACTTGTTTATTAGAAGGCATTTGGAAGGAGCAAGCTAGTCAAAACTTGGTCAAGGTTCTATGGATACAAGAAGAGCCTAAAATAATCAACCTGATTCAAATAAGTCAAAATCATGAAGAGAAATTCCAACCTTGAGAGAAGGATGAATTTTTAGCCATCTTTGAAGAAAAAAGGTCATTCAGCCATATTGGACCATATTAGGAATTATGTGTTTATTCATGAATAATTATTCAAAAAAATTCAATGTAGATTCATGAGTAATCTACATTCATGCATTAGGAATATAAATGTCATTTAATATATTCATTCCCTTTATACTTGGCCTTTGTACTATATAAACAAGGCTGACTCTCTTTGTAAGAGCACATATTGGAGAAGTATATTCGACTTACAACACCGGTGAGTGTTTTGTTTTTAAGTTCTTGCATGAACTTTGGACTTATCAAGCATTTCTGTTTGTGGCGTTCAAAACCCAAGAAAAATCTTTGTTTTTCCTTTCAACTTATCAAGCTTTTTAGTTTGTGGCGTTTTAAGGGAATCAAAGTACTATTCTAATTACTTCATCAAATTTTCATTGATTATGTGATTAGAATAGTTTTCCTAACTTCAATCTTGAACGATCCATCTTGTTTCAAATCGTTGGAGGGGGTCAATTTGCATTCCATATGTATCATAGCTCTTTAGCTATCGGGGTATATGGTTGCTAAGTTGAAGATTTCCATCATTTGGTATCAGAGCTCGGCTCAAGTTTGAGGTTTGCGTATCTATTTATTTGCTATCTTTTAGATTTTCTTTTCTTTTCTCTTCTTCTTCTTTTTGGCCAATATCTATAATTATTGTTCTTCTTTCATCTTCATTATTGTGCTTCTTGTGTTATTACTATTTTTATTTGTAATTCCACACGGTATAAAAAAAAAAAAGAGATCAAAAAAGTCAAAAAAAAAAAAAAGAAGAGAGAAAATCAAAGGCTAAAAAAAAAAAAAAAGAGAGAGGGAAATCAAAGGTCAAAAAAAAAAAAAAAAAAGAGATCAGAATTAAAAAAAAAAAAAAAATTGCGGATTCAAAGAATACTTGCAAATTACAGAATTTGATCTTTGTTCATTTGAATTTCTATTTCGATTTGGAAATCTTTCTTCATTTCTAAAAAAAAAAAAAAAAAAAATTCTAGTCTTTGCTTATGATTAAAGTGCATTACACACATCTTTAAATTGACCTATCTTTTGTTTGCTTTTAAAGCTGTCCAATTTCACTATTTTTTTTGAATTGCCATAATCTGAATTGTTTATTTAGGTACCTTAGTTAGTCTAAGAACTCAAATAACAAAACAAGAGAGGTAAAAGACAAGAGCGATAAGATAAGTATAGAGAGAAGCCAAAAAAATTATGTGAAACATGAGTGGAGTGAATCAAATCTAGAGTGAAAAAAAAAAAAAAAAAAAAACGTGAGGGAGTGTTGGTGAGGTTGTTCTAACTTTGTTTTTCAGGTTGTACACATGTCTAAAGATAAAGAAGCGAGTTCTTCATCCAATGATCTTTTAGTTCAAGCAATGCAGCAACAATTTGAACGTATGTTCAAAGTGATGGGAGATGTAAGAGATCATCTAGAAAGGCATGATGATGCAATTAATAGATTGCAAGGTGAACCACGACGTGGGAGACAACCAACCTTTGTCAATGATGAATATGATGGTGGCGATGACGTGGATGATGACCAAGTTACTCTAATTGGTCAAGATATTAATCCTAGAAGACAAACTAGGAGAGGACGTTTTGATGGTGTGGATAGAAACATAGGCAGCATCAAAATGAAAATTCCTTCTTTTCAAGGGAAGAATAATCCAGATGCCTATTTGGAGTGGGAACGAAAAGTGGAGATGATATTTGAATGTCACAACTACTCTGAAGAGAAAAAGGTAAAATTAGTCGCTGTTGAATTTTTTGATTATGCTATTGTTTGGTGGGATCAATTGTGTAAAGACAGGCGTAGAAATGGTGAAAGGCCTATGGAGACTTGGTTGGAGATGAAACAAATCATGAGGAGGAGATTTGTCCCTAGCTATTACTATAGGGATTTGCATCAACGGCTGCAAACCTTGACACAAGGTTCCATGAGTGTTGATGAGTATCACAAGGAGATGGAGATACCCATGATAAGGGCTAATGTGGATGAAGATCGTGAGGCCACCATGGCTCGATTCCTAAGTGGATTAAACAAGAACATTGCTGATCTTGTAGAATTGCAATATTATGTGGAGATTGAAGATATGGTGAATGTGGCCATGAAGATTGAGAGGCAACTCAAAAGAAAAGGCACAAGGTATGATTCAAAATCTTATTCGGGTTCTTCTTCTTCTTGGAAACCGAATTGGAGTAAAAAGGATGATAAACCCATTGTTAAGCCTAAAATTGATGAGACTAAAGGTAGAAATGAATTAGGCAACAAGGGTAAAGGTGAGAATCTACCTAATCAAACTAGAGGTATTAAGTGTTTTAAGTGCCTTGGGCATGGACATGTGGCACGCGAGTGTCCTAATAAAAGAGTTATGATCATGAGGGATGGAATTGTAGAATCTGAAAGTGAGAAAGATGATGATGAAGACATTCTAGAGGATACTAGTGATATAGAGTATGCTAAAGGTGAAAATCTAGTTGTTCAACGCATACTTAGTTTGCAAAATGAAAATGATGAACATGGTGAACAACGTGAAAATCTGTTTCATACTCATTGTTTGATTGCTAACAAGTTGTGTAATGTGATTGTTGATAGTGGAAGTTGCACAAATGTGGCAAGCACCTTGCTCGTGGAGAAACTGAAATTACCTACTATCAAGCATTCAAAACCGTACAAGTTACAATGGTTGAATGATAGTGGTATAGTAAAGGTAAATCGACAAGTGTTAATTTCCTTTTCAATTGGTAGATATAAGGATGAAGTTTGGTGTGATGTGGTACCTATGTATGCTAGTCATATGTTATTGGGGAGACCATGGCAATACGATCGAAGGGTAATACATGATGGATTCAAGAACCGTTATTCTTTGATCATAGATGGACAGAAATATCAGCTTGGACCTTTGCCTCCAAAGACAATTTTTGAGGACCAAATGCGCATAAAACAACAATATGAGGAGCTTGAGTCTTCATTAACCAAAACTTTGGGGAGGGAAAAAGAAAGGGAGAAAAAAGAAAATGATGAGTTGAGTAATAAAAATGAGAGTATACTTATCAAAAAAAATAAAAATGAGAGTATTGGGAAATACAAGGGGAGAGAAAACAAAGAAAGTTTGAGTGAAAGAAAAATGAGTGTTTATGCCAAAATGAGTGATGTGAAGAAAGCCTTAACCATGAGGCAGCCCTTACTTGTACTTATGTACAAGGATGTTCTGATTACTTCTAACAAAATTGACAAGAGTTTGCCTAGTGTTATTGTTGATCTTTTGCAGGAAAATGAGGATCTCTTTCCCGAAGAAGTTCCTAATGGTTTGCCACCAATTAGAGGAATTGAGCATCAAATTGATTTCATTCCAGGTGCAAGCATACCAAATAAGCCAGCATATAGATGCAACCCCGAAGAGACCAAGGAAATCCAAAAACAAGTGAGCTTATGAAAAAAGGGTATGTGCGAGAAAGCATGAGTCCGTGTGCAGTTCCTGTTCTGTTGGTGCCTAAAAAGGATGGATCATGGAGAATGTGTGTTGATTGCCGAGCCATCAACAAAATCACGGTAAAGTATAGACATCCTATTCCTAGGCTAGATGATATGTTGGATGAATTGCATGGTTCTTGTGTGTTTTCAAAAATTGATTTAAAATCTGGATATCATCAAATAAGAATGCATGAAGGTGATGAATGGAAAACCGCTTTTAAAACTAAACATGGTTTATATGAATGGTTGGTTATGCCTTTTGGCCTAACTAATGCACCTAGTACTTTCATGAGATTGATGAATCATATTTTACGTGCTTACATTGGAAAATTTGTAGTGGTTTATTTTGATGATATACTTGTGTATAGCAAAAGTTTAAATGAGCATGTAACACATTTAAAAGCTATTTTTGACGTGCTTAGAAAAGAAAAGTTATATGCTAATATAAAGAAATACACTTTTTGCACTAATAAAATTACTTTTCTTGGATATGTTGTTAATGATAAAGGAATACATGTTGATCAAGAAAAAGTGAAAGTAATTAGGGAGTGGCCAAAACCTACCAGTGTTAGTGATGTTAGAAGTTTTCATGGTCTTGCTAGCTTTTATAGAAGATTCATTAAGGATTTTTCTACAATTGCTGCACCAATAACTGAATGCATAAAAAAAAAATATGGGATTTAGATGGGGTGAAAAATAAGATGATGCTTTTAATTTGCTTAAAGACAAACTCTGTTCAGCACCTTTGCTTGCTTTACCGAACTTTGCTAAAACTTTTGAGATTGAGTGTGATGCGAGTGGAATAGGAATTGGAGGAGTCTTAATGCAAGAAGGCAGACCCATTGCATTCTTTAGTGAGAAGCTAAGTGGAGCAAGTCTTCACTACCCAACATATGACAAGGAGTTTTACGCTTTAGTAAGAGTGTTAGAGACATGGCAGCACTATCTTTGGTATAAGGAATTCATTATACACACCGATCATGAGTCCTTGAAATATCTCAAAGGACAAGGAAAACTAAACCGTAGGCATGCAAAATGGGTGGAGTTTATTGAATCCTTTCCATACATCATCAAGTATAAACAAGGTAAGGAAAATGTGGTTGCCGACACTCTTTCTAGAAGGTATGCTCTAATTTCTCAACTTGATGCAAAATTATTGGGTTTTGAGTATATTAAAAATTTATATAATTCTGATCATGATTTTGCTAATGTTTATGGGGCATGTGAGAAAGGGGGTTTTGATAAGTTCTTCAAGCATGATGATTTTCTTTTCAAAGAAAATAAGTTGTGTATTCCTCAATGTTCAATGAGAGAATTACTTGTGAGAGAGGCACATAGTGGAGTTTTAATGGGGCATTTCGGGATTAGAAAAACTTTAGATGTGTTAAGTGATCATTTCTTTTGGCCACACATGAAAAGAGATGTTGAGAGATTATGTAAGAAATGCATTACTTGCAAACAAGCTAAATCTAAAGTAATGCCTCATGGATTGTATACTCCTCTTCCTATAACTAGTGAGCCTTGGGTTGATATATCCATGGACTTTGTCTTGGGTTTACCAAGGTCAAAAGGAGGGAGAGATTCTATTTTTGTTGTTGTTGACAGGTTTAGCAAGATGGCACATTTTATTCCTTGCCACAAAACAGATGATGCAACACATGTTGCGGGGCTGTTTTTCAAAGAAATTGTAAGATTACATGGCATTCCAAAGACAATTGTGAGTGATAGAGATGTGAAGTTCCTTAGCCACTTTTGGAAAACATTTTGGAGCAAGTTGGGTATAAGGCTATTGTATTCAACCACTTGTCACCCACAAACAGATGGACAAACGGAGGTAGTAAATCGAACTTTATCAACACTTTTGAGAGCCATAATTCAAAAGAATTTGAAAAATTGGGAGGAATGTTTGCCACATGTGGAGTTTGCTTATAACAGAAGTGTACATGCTACAACAAACCATTCCCCATTTGAAGTTGTATACCGGTTCAATCCATTAACTCCTATGGATTTGCTACCTTTACCTTTGGAAAAGGCCAATTTGGATGGTAAGCAAAAAGCTGATTTTGTCAAAGCATTGCATGAAAGGGTCCAGATACAAATTCAAAAGAAAACTCTACAATATGAGAAACAACACAACAAAGGCCAAAAGCAAGTAGTATTTGAACCTGGTGATTGGGTTTGGTTACACTTGAGGAAGGAAAGATTTCCTAACCAAAGGAAGTATAAACTAATGCCAAGAGGAGATGGTCCATTTCGAGTCTCTAAAAAAATCAATGACAATGCATACAAGTTGGAACTACCGGGTGAGTATGGTAATGTTAGTGCAACCTTCAATGTTTCTGATTTATCTTTGTTTGATGCAGGTGATGAAGACACTGATTCGAGGACGAATCCTTTCAAGGAAAGGGGGAATGATATGAATGAGCAAGTTGATTATAATTCTGCCAAAGACCCTTTAACTATTCATCGAGGACCAATGACAAGAGCGAAATCTAAAAGGATGAAAGAAGCCTTAACTTGTTTATTAGAAGGCATTTGGAAGGAGCAAGCTAGTCAAAACTTGGTCAAGGTTCTATGGATACAAGAAGAGCCTAAAATAATCAACCTGATTCAAATAAGTCAAAATCATGAAGAGAAATTCCAACCTTGAGAGAAGGATGAATTTTTAGCCATCTTTGAAGAAAAAAGGTCATTCAGCCATATTGGACCATATTAGGAATTGTGTGTTTATTCATGAATAATTATTCAAAACAATTCAATGTAGATTCATGAGTAATCTACATTCATGCATTAGGAATATAAATGTCATTTAATATATTCATTCCCTTTATACTTGGCCTTTGTACTATATAAACAAGGCTGACTCTCTTTGTAAGAGCACATATTGGAGAAGTATATTCGACTTACAACACCGGTGAGTGTTTTGTTTTTAAGTTCTTGCATGAACTTTGGACTTATCAAGCATTTCTGTTTGTGGCGTTCAAAACCCAAGAAAAATCTTTGTTTTTCCTTTCAACTTATCAAGCTTTTTAGTTTGTGGCGTTTTAAGGGAATCAAAGTACTATTCTAATTACTTCATCAAATTTTCATTGATTATGTGATTAGAATAGTTTTCCTAACTTCAATCTTGAACGATCCATCTTGTTTCAAATCGTTGGAGGGGGTCAATTTGCATTCCATATGTATCATAGCTCTTTAGCTATCGGGGTATATGGTTGCTAAGTTGAAGATTTCCATCATTTGGTATCAGAGCTCGGCTCAAGTTTGAGGTTTGCGTATCTATTTATTTGCTATCTTTTAGATTTTCTTTTCTTTTCTCTTCTTCTTCTTTTTGGCCAATATCTATAATTATTGTTCTTCTTTCATCTTCATTATTGTGCTTCTTGTGTTATTACTATTTTTATTTGTAATTCCACACGGTATAAAAAAAAAAAAAAGAGATCAAAAAAGTCAAAAAAAAAAAAGAAGAGAGAAAATCAAAGGCTAAAAAAAAAAAAAAAGAGAGAGGGAAATCAAAGGTCAAAAAAAAAAAAAAAAAAGAGATCAGAATTAAAAAAAAAAAAAAAAATTACGGATTCAAAGAATACTTGCAAATTACAGAATTTGATCTTTGTTCATTTGAATTTCTATTTCGATTTGGAAATCTTTCTTCATTTCTAAAAAAAAAAAAAAAAAAAATTCTTGTCTTTGCTTATGATTAAAGTGCATTACACACATCTTTAAATTTACCTATCTTTTGTTTGCTTTTAAAGCTGTCCAATTTCACTATTTTTTTTGAATTGCCATAATCTGAATTGTTTATTTAGGTACCTTAGTTAGTCTAAGAACTCAAATAACAAAACAAGAGAGGTAAAAGACAAGAGCGATAAGATAAGTATAGAGAGAAGCCAAAAAAATTATGTGAAACATGAGTGGAGTGAATCAAATCTAGAGTGAAAAAAAAAAAAAAAAAAAAACGTGAGGGAGTGTTGGTGAGGTTGTTCTAACTTTGTTTTTCAGGTTGTACACATGTCTAAAGATAAAGAAGCGAGTTCTTCATCCAATGATCTTTTAGTTCAAGCAATGCAGCAACAATTTGAACGTATGTTCAAAGTGATGGGAGATGTAAGAGATCATCTAGAAAGGCATGATGATGCAATTAATAGATTACAAGGTGAACCACGACGTGAGAGACAACCAACCTTTGTCAATGATGAATATGATGGTGGCGATGACGTGGATGATGACCAAGTTACTCTAATTGGTCAAGATATTAATCCTAGAAGACAAACTAGGAGAGGACGTTTTGATGGTGTGGACAGAAACATAGGCAGCACAAAATGAAAATTCCTTCTTTTCAAGGGAAGAATAATCCAGATGCTTATTTGGAGTGGGAACGAAAAGTGGAGATGATATTTGAATGTCACAACTACTCTGAAGAGAAAAAGGTAAAATTAGCCGCTGTTGAATTTTTTGATTATGCTATTGTTTGGTGGGATCAATTGTGTAAAGACAGGCGTAGAAATGGTGAAAGGCCTATGGAGACTTGGTTGGAGATGAAACAAATCATGAGGAGGAGATTTGTCCCTAGCTATTACTATAGGGATTTGCATCAACGGCTGCAAACCTTGACACAAGGTTCCATGAGTGTTGATGAGTATCACAAGGAGATGGAGATACCCATGATAAGGGCTAATGTGGATGAAGATCGTGAGGCCACCATGGCTCGATTCCTAAGTGGATTAAACAAGAACATTGCTGATCTTGTAGAATTGCAATATTATGTGGAGATTGAAGATATGGTGAATGTGGCCATGAAGATTGAGAGGCAACTCAAAAGAAAAGGCACAAGGTATGATTCAAAATCTTATTCGGGTTCTTCTTCTTCTTGGAAACCGAATTGGAGTAAAAAGGATGATAAACCCATTGTTAAGCCTAAAATTGATGAGACTAAAGGTAGAAATGAATTAGGCAACAAGGGTAAAGGTGAGAATCTACCTAATCAAACTAGAGGTATTAAGTGTTTTAAGTGCCTTGGGCTTGGACATGTGGCACGCGAGTGTCCTAATAAAAGAGTTATGATCATGAGGGATGGAATTGTAGAATCTGAAAGTGAGAAAGATGATGATGAAGACATTCTAGAGAATACTAGTGATATAGAGTATGCTAAAGGTGAAAATCTAGTTGTTCAACGCATACTTAGTTTGCAAAATGAAAATGATGAACATGGTGAACAACGTGAAAATCTGTTTCATACTCATTGTTTGATTGCTAACAAGTTGTGTAATGTGATTGTTGATAGTGGAAGTTGCACAAATGTGGCAAGCACCTTGCTCGTGGAGAAACTGAAATTACCTACTATCAAGCATTCAAAACCGTACAAGTTACAATGGTTGAATGATAGTGGTATAGTAAAGGTAAATCGACAAGTGTTAATTTCCTTTTCAATTGGTAGATATAAGGATGAAGTTTAGTGTGATGTGGTACCTATGTATGCTAGTCATATGTTATTGGGGAGACCATGGCAATACGATCGAAGGGTAATACATGATGGATTCAAGAACCGTTATTCTTTGATCATAGATGGACAGAAATATCAGCTTGGACCTTTGCCTCCAAAGATAATTTTTGAGGACCAAATGCGCATAAAACAACAATATGAGGAGCTTGAGTCTTCATTAACCAAAACTTTGGGGAGGGAAAAAGAAAGGGAGAAAAAAGAAAATGATGAGTTGAGTAATAAAAATGAGAGTATACTTATCAAAAAAAATAAAAATGAGAGTATTGGGAAATACAAGGGGAGAGAAAACAAAGAAAGTTTGAGTGAAAGAAAAATGAGTGTTTATGCCAAAATGAGTGATGTGAAGAAAGCCTTAACCATGAGGCAGCCCTTACTTGTACTTATGTACAAGGATGTTCTGATTGCTTCTAACAAAATTGACAAGAGTTTGCCTAGTGTTATTGTTGATCTTTTGTAGGAAAATGAGGATCTCTTTCCCGAAGAAGTTCCTAATGGTTTGCCACCAATTAGAGGAATTGAGCATCAAATTGATTTCATTCCAGGTGCAAGCATACCAAATAAGCCAGCATATAGATGCAACCCCGAAGAGACCAAGGAAATCCAAAAACAAGTGAGCTTATGAAAAAAGGGTATGTGCGAGAAAGCATGAGTCCGTGTGCAGTTCCTGTTCTGTTGGTGCCTAAAAAGGATGGATCATGGAGAATGTGTGTTGATTGCCGAGCCATCAACAAAATCACGGTAAAGTATAGACATCCTATTCCTAGGCTAGATGATATGTTGGATGAATTGCATGGTTCTTGTGTGTTTTCAAAAATTGATTTAAAATCTGGATATCATCAAATAAGAATGCATGAAGGTGATGAATGGAAAACTGCTTTTAAAACTAAACATGGTTTATATGAATGGTTGGTTATGCCTTTTGGCCTAACTAATGCACCTAGTACTTTCATGAGATTGATGAATCATATTTTACGTGCTTACATTGGAAAATTTGTAGTGGTTTATTTTGATGATATACTTGTGTATAGCAAAATTTTAAATGAGCATGTAACACATTTAAAAGCTATTTTTGACGTGCTTAGAAAAGAAAAGTTATATGCTAATATAAAGAAATACACTTTTTGCACTAATAAAATTACTTTTCTTGGATATGTTGTTAATGATAAAGGAATACATGTTGATCAAGAAAAAGTGAAAGTAATTAGGGAGTGGCCAAAACCTACCAGTGTTAGTGATGTTAGAAGTTTTCATGGTCTTGCTAGCTTTTATAGAAGATTCATTAAGGATTTTTCTACAATTGCTGCACCAATAACTGAATGCATAAAAAAAAAATATGGGATTTAGATGGGGTGAAAAATAAGATGATGCTTTTAATTTGCTTAAAGACAAACTCTGTTCAGCACCTTTGCTTGCTTTACCGAACTTTGCTAAAACTTTTGAGATTGAGTGTGATGCGAGTGGAATAGGAATTGGAGGAGTCTTAATGCAAGAAGGCAGACCCATTGCATTCTTTAGTGAGAAGCTAAGTGGAGCAAGTCTTCACTACCCAACATATGACAAGGAGTTTTACGCTTTAGTAAGAGTGTTAGAGACATGGCAGCACTATCTTTGGTATAAGGAATTCATTATACACACCGATCATGAGTCCTTGAAATATCTCAAAGGACAAGGAAAACTAAACCGTAGGCATGCAAAATGGGTGGAGTTTATTGAATCCTTTCCATACATCATCAAGTATAAACAAGGTAAGGAAAATGTGGTTGCCGACACTCTTTCTAGAAGGTATGCTCTAATTTCTCAACTTGATGCAAAATTATTGGGTTTTGAGTATATTAAAAATTTATATAATTCTGATCATGATTTTGCTAATGTTTATGGGGCATGTGAGAAAGGGGGTTTTGATAAGTTCTTCAAGCATGATGATTTTCTTTTCAAAGAAAATAAGTTGTATATTCCTCAATGTTCAATGAGAGAATTACTTGTGAGAGAGGCACATAGTGGAGTTTTAATGGGGCATTTCGGGATTAGAAAAACTTTAGATGTGTTAAGTGATCATTTCTTTTGGCCACACATGAAAAGAGATGTTGAGAGATTATGTAAGAAATGCATTACTTGCAAACAAGCTAAATCTAAAGTAATGCCTCATGGATTGTATACTCCTCTTCCTATAACTAGTGAGCCTTGGGTTGATATATCCATGGACTTTGTCTTGGGTTTACCAAGGTCAAAAGGAGGGAGAGATTCTATTTTTGTTGTTGTTGACAGGTTTAGCAAGATGGCACATTTTATTCCTTGCCACAAAACAGATGATGCAACACATGTTGCGGGGCTGTTTTTCAAAGAAATTGTAAGATTACATGGCATTCCAAAGACAATTGTGAGTGATAGAGATGTGAAGTTCCTTAGCCACTTTTGGAAAACATTTTGGAGCAAGTTGGGTATAAGGCTATTGTATTCAACCACTTGTCACCCACAAACAGATGGACAAACGGAGGTAGTAAATCGAACTTTATCAACACTTTTGAGAGCCATAATTCAAAAGAATTTGAAAAATTGGGAGGAATGTTTGCCACATGTGGAGTTTGCTTATAACAGAAGTGTACATGCTACAACAAACCATTCCCCATTTGAAGTTGTATACCGGTTCAATCCATTAACTCCTATGGATTTGCTACCTTTACCTTTGGAAAAGGCCAATTTGGATGGTAAGCAAAAAGCTGATTTTGTCAAAGCATTGCATGAAAGGGTCCAGATACAAATTCAAAAGAAAACTCTACAATATGAGAAACAACACAACAAAGGCCAAAAGCAAGTAGTATTTGAACCTGGTGATTGGGTTTGGTTATACTTGAGGAAGGAAAGATTTCCTAACCAAAGGAAGTATAAACTAATGCCAAGAGGAGATGGTCCATTTCGAGTCTCTAAAAAAATCAATGACAATGCATACAAGTTGGAACTACCGGGTGAGTATGGTAATGTTAGTGCAACCTTCAATGTTTCTGATTTATCTTTGTTTGATGCAGGTGATGAAGACACTGATTCGAGGACGAATCCTTTCAAGGAAAGGGGGAATGATATGAATGAGCAAGTTGATTATAATTCTGCCAAAGACCCTTTAACTATTCATCGAGGACCAATGACAAGAGCGAAATCTAAAAGGATGAAAGAAGCCTTAACTTGTTTATTAGAAGGCATTTGGAAGGAGCAAGCTAGTCAAAACTTGGTCAAGGTTCTATGGATACAAGAAGAGCCTAAAATAATCAACCTGATTCAAATAAGTCAAAATCATGAAGAGAAATTCCAACCTTGAGAGAAGGATGAATTTTTAGCCATCTTTGAAGAATAAAGGTCATTCAGCCATATTGGACCATATTAGGAATTGTGTGTTTATTCATGAATAATTATTCAAAACAATTCAATGTAGATTCATGAGTAATCTACATTCATGCATTAGGAATATAAATGTCATTTAATATATTCATTCCCTTTATACTTGGCCTTTGTACTATATAAACAAGGCTGACTCTCTTTGTAAGAGCACATATTGGAGAAGTATATTCGACTTACAACACCGGTGAGTGTTTTGTTTTTAAGTTCTTGCATGAAATTTGGACTTATCAAGCATTTCTGTTTGTGGCGTTCAAAACCCAAGAAAAATCTTTGTTTTTCCTTTCAACTTATCAAGCTTTTTAGTTTGTGGCGTTTTAAGGGAATCAAAGTACTATTCTAATTACTTCATCAAATTTTCATTGATTATGTGATTAGAATAGTTTTCCTAACTTCAATCTTGAACGATCCATCTTGTTTCAAATCGTTGGAGGGGGTCAATTTGCATTCCATATGTATCATAGCTCTTTAGCTATCGGGGTATATGGTTGCTAAGTTGAAGATTTTCATCACATGATCTTGATAATTATAACATGAAGCTCTTTATATATCAAGATCGTTCATTATGCTCCCTACATTTATCAAAAAGGAGTTCTTCAAATGAAACGCAACTTGTCTTTTGATTTCATGATATTTTGTGAATCTCGAAATTAATTTTAATGACTTGATCATGAGTTTCAAGTTGACGATTTGATTTGAATAAGTTATGTCTAAATCATAATCATGATCTTGCAAAATTGAAATCACAAATAATATCTTTTGGTATTCATGAATTGATACTCACAATATGAAAGTATTGGTATTCATGACTTGATTTTGATTGAAACATTACATGCTTAAATTAATCATTCTTCTATGTTTCAAAAATTCTTTAAATGCCTTATGTGATGACTGAAAATTAATTTACTTTATGATGAATCATGAATCATGACTTGATCTATGATATTGAAATATTTTAATCATGATTCTTGGTTATATAATTCCTTTGCCCTATTAAAAGGATTTGTTGAATGGATCATGTCCTTCTTAAACTTTCTTGATATCATGACAAGATTTTGTAATATGGCCTGTATAATAATTAAAAATTTTTGGCCATTGATTTCTCCCTTCTTTTCGACAAAAACAAAGGGGAGAAAGCTTTTGCTAGTTAGAACATGCAAAAAAAAGCAAGTGCAATCTTGCACATGAAGCAAGTGTTGAATTGCCATGATTGAACCTAAGAATCTTGCTATACTTTTGTGCTTATATGTTGTGATGAAAATATAGCTTCATGTTATAAAAACTTGCATATCTTTTAAAATATCTAGAGCTACTTCTCCTTTTGTTGATGATAAAGGGGGAGAAATATATGAATTGATACTATAAGTGCCATATTTGAATTTTCATCATGTTAAGATATCAAGAACTTGCATCGTAATTCTACTTGATGATATCTTGCCATGTGATGAAATGCTACGATTTGTTGCTAAAATGATGCATGCAATACTTATGCTTTCTACGTAATGTGTTGCATATGATATGAACCTTGATTAAAATTGTATTGATTTGAATTCAAGGTTTATCTCAATTATGGAATTTTGAAATAAAAATGATTACTCACCTTTGTCATGATTTAGAAATTGACAGAAAAGGTTTTCCCTTCTTTTTGACAATGACTAAGGAGGAGATAACTTGCATGCACAATTCAAGAAGAAAGCAAATTTTCACTTCTCAAAAGAGAAGAAATTGCTATCTTGAACATCTTAAGAAACAAAAAGAACAAAGGTGCTATCTTGCCTATCTCAAGAAGCAAAACATGCTAACTTGCGCATCTAGCAAAGTGGACAAAATTTTCATATTTCAAGAAGCAAGAGTTGCCTTCTTGAACATCTCTAATTTGCTAGCTTGCATGATGTAGAACTTGCTACCTTGAACATCTCTAATTTTCATACCAAGTGCTATCTTGTATGCTATAAAACTTGCATATCTAAAACTTGATAGCTTGAATATTCTAAGCATGATTCAACACTTGCTATATTTTCTAGCAAAATTGCATGATGATAAAACTTGATATTATGTTTTTCATGCAATGTGTTGAACCAATATCACAAACACTTGATTGTGATACTTCTCCTTTTTGTTGATGACAAAGGGGGAGAAGTATGTTGATGAAAGTATGTTGATGACATGACATGTGATGCATAAGTTTATGCATATGTTCATGTTGACGTGTTGCAAGTATTCATGATGAATATTGTAATGACTTGAATTCAGTTTGAATTCAAGGTTCTATCAATATAGCATATTGATAGGGGGAGTTTGTTTAAACTCCGGGAGTTAAGTTTAACTCCGTCATCAAGTGGTTGTCATCATCAAAAAGGGGGAGATTGTTGAATCTCGTATTTTGATGATGAAACTACTTGATATATGTTTATGATTTAATCTGCGTCTTGAGTGACGCAGGGTGCTTCGATGAGGATGAGACAATTAAAGCAGAAAAATCATGTTGTGCCGGAGGAACATGTCAGAAGATTGGACGTCGGGCTAGTGGATCGGTCGACGTATCGACAGAAGGCTTCGGGTCATGGACTCGGGTATCGGGCCAAGAAGAGCGGGTATTATGCCAAGGATATCGGAGTTGCGTAGTCAACAGGCCGATTGGGCAATAGGCTGCAGGAAAGGATGATGCGCCGAAGAATCGGACGAAGCGTCGAGGGACCAATGACATGCTGGACAACTTGGTTAATTGCTTAGGATTAATTGTCTCGATCGAAGTTTTTGTTTTGAGTGTGCAGGATTAACTACGATGGAAGAAAGACATGCAGCAGAAATTGCGCCGGAGTCAAGACAATGATCACGTTGGGAGTTCGGGAGTTCTACGAAAGTTCGGACGGTCGTCGGAGGTTCTGCGAGAACAGATCCGAGAAGTCCAGAAGCTTGCCAAGCGAAGCTCGTCGGAACTCACCAAGTGGATCATCGCAAAGTCCAGGAGTTTGCCGGAAGTCCGCAGGAGCATCACCGAGGGTTTATCGGATGATCGACGGAAGTTCGCCGGAAACTCGCCGGAAGAAGCGATTGACGCACCGAAGCAAAGCTGCAGAAATTGTCTTAGATCTAATCGTAGTTAGCACATTGATTAAGTTGGAAAATGGGAGGTGATCCCATTAGCTTAATCTTGGGGCAATTGGGCCCCTGAAAGACTGAAATTGGGCCGAATGGAGCTAACCATTCGGACCCTGATTGCACCAGGAGGTACAACCGCCTAGGCCAGGAGGTGGCACCGCCTGGGCTAAGCCTCCTAGTGAGACTGGGCAGTGCAACCGCCCCAGCCAGGAGGTGGCACCGCCTGAGCTCGGTCTTCGAGCTCTGGCAGAGAGGTGCAACCGCCTCAGTCAAGAGGTGGCACCGCCTGGGGCTCAGTCTCCGAGCCAGACTCAGGCGGTGCAACCGCCCCTGACACAAAGGTGCAACCGCCTGGGCTCAGTCTTCGAGCTCTGCCAGGCGGTGCAACCTCTCCAGTCAGGAGGTGCAACCGCCTGATCCCGGAATTTCGGGATTTGATCATTTGGAGCTCCAAATTTGAATTGGGTTGGGGCCTATAAATACCCCACCCATTCAACACTGAAAAGATACAGACCTACACCAAATTCTTGATCTTTTCTGTGATTCTAAGAGCTTAAATTTGTGTAAAGTCCTAAAGTTCTCCTCTTTCTGTTCTTCAAGTTTTGAGTTGTAAAGAGAGGAGAGAAAGGTCCTGTAAGGGTTGTCTCCTGAGCCCATCAAAAGGAGTGAATATGTAAAAGGGCAGTTGGCCTTCGCCTATTGAAGGAAGGCCTCTAGTTGACGTCGGTGACCTCGTCGGTGGAGGAAGCCAAAAGTGGAGTAGGTCGAGACTGACCGAACCACTCTAAATCTCTGGTTTGCGTTTATTTTGAGCACTTTATCATTACTGCAAACCTCCTACATAGCTACTGCTCTCTGCGCCTTTACAAACAAGTTTCTAAGTGCTGATCTTTCCGAATCTGCATTCAGACGTAAATCAGTGTTTTCATACATTACAATTTACGTTTACGTTTTGATTCTGCAAAACTGTCTTCTGCGCTTTTACGAACGAAGTTTCTAAGTTCAGATCCCTTTAAAACTGCATTTAGACGTAAACTATGCAAACTGTGTTTAGACGTAAAACTGTGTTTTAGATGTAAACTACTTTTAAACGTAAAACTACGTTTAGACGTAAAACTGCGTTTAGACGCAAACTGCGTTTAGACGTAAAACTACATTTAGACGTAAAACTACGTTTAGACGTAAAATTGCGTTTAGACGCAAACGACACTTAGATGCAAACTGCGCTTAGACGCAATCTGATCTTAGACGCAAACTGCGCTTAGACGCAAACTGCGCTTAGACGCAATCTGCATTTAGACGTAAACTGCATTTAGATGCAAACTGCGTAAACTGCGCTTAGACGCAAACTGTGTTTAGACGTAAACTGCACTTAATCATAAGTATTCTTAGAATCAGCTTTTGCATCAAAATAGTTTTTATCGAATGAACGCAGCTTTCGTTTTTAATCACTGAAAGATTTCCGCTGCACTAATTCACCCCCCCCCCCTCTTAGTGCTCTCGATCATAACAGTTCCCATGTGGCATCTTCAAGTGGTAGATTATTCCAATGCACTAGTACTTCAGTAGAGGGATGTCGGCGACGCATCACGATCCTGCGATCGAGGATGGCCTATGGTTGGGCTTGAATAACTCCATCCTCAGTTGTGTTGGGCAGTTGGATCTGGGGTGACTCGTGTTCTCCCAACTTGGGCTTTAGGCATGATACGTGGAAGACAGGGTGAATTTTGGCATCCTCGGGTAATTTAAGTCTGTACGCCACGGCTCCAATACGCTCTGTGATCTGATAGGGCCCATAAAAACGTGGGGATAGCTTCATAGAGGCTCGAGTGTTGATAGAGAGTTGCTTGTATGGTTGTAGGCGAAGATAAACCCAATCTCCCACGGAAAATTCTCTTTCACTTCGTCGTGTGTCGGCTTGCTGCTTCATTCTGGCTTGAGCGGTAGAGAGATTATCTTTTAACAGTTGTAAGAGTTTGTCCCTATCAATCAATTCTTGGTCAACCTGATCTACCTTGGCCGAGCCAATTACATACTTTGGAATGACAGGTGCTGGTCGACCATACAATGCTTCATAAGGGGCACATTTTGTAGATGAATGATATGTAGTATTATACCACCATTGGGCCCAGGGAAGCCATTTCGCCCACTCTTTTGGTTGGTCGCTAGTGAAACACCGGAGGTACGTCTCTAAGCACCTATTTACCACCTCTGTTTAGCCATCAGTTTGTGGATGATACGCTGTGCTCATCTTGAGTTTGGTGCCTTGTAACTGAAATAACTCGGTCCAAAATTTACTAGTGAAGATCCTATCACGATCACTTACGATGGACCTTGGCATCCCATGCAGTTTAACAATATTTTCTATGAAAATCTGGGCAATACTAGCAGCAGTGTAGGGATTTCTCACAGCACAAAAATGAGCATATTTCGTAAGTCGATCAACCACCACGAGAATCGTGCTTTTACCTTTGGAAGATGGCAGCCCTTCAATGAAGTCCATGGAGATGTTTGTCCACACTGAGTCTGGTATGGGTAGTGGTTGTAGCTTCCCTGGATTTGCCATAGTTTCACCCTTGTGCTGTTGACATATATCACATTGTGCCACATATTCAGCAATAATTTTTTTCATCCCTCTCCAATAAAAATTTTGCTTCACTCTTTTGTAAGTTCTTAGGAATCCAGAGTGCCCTGCTGAAGGTATAGAGTGCATTTCATGCAAGATGATTACGATGCAAGGGGAGTCAGGTATAAGCACAATGCGACCTTTGTAGCGTAAATCCCTCGAATCCCAAGTGTAGTGGGCTATTGCACTTGGATTCTCCTCCAATTTTTTTATGATCTTGCTGATCTCTGAATCCTTCTTCCATTCTTCCCTAATGTCCTCGAGGAGACCGGTGGTAGGAAGGGAGATGGCTGAAACCTTAGCTTGTTCAGGTAGCCGTGAGAGTGCATCTGCAACAACGTTTTCTTTCCCCTTTTTGTAAATAATTTCATAATCAAATCCAAGAAGTTTGGTTACCCATTTTTGCTGCTCAGGGGATGATATCTTTTGCTCCAAAAAGTACTTGAGGCTTTTATAGTCAGTTTTAATTTGAAATCGCCGGCCGATCAGGTAGGGTCTCCACCTCGTTACTGCGTGTACAATGGCAAGCATCTCCTTATCATATACTGACATATTTTGATGGGAGGGAGATAATGCCTTGCTAGTGTATGCGAGTGGTCGACCATTTTGCATAAGAATGGCTCCAATTCCGACTCCAGATGCGTCGGCCTCAATGATGAAGGGTCTATTGAAATCTGGTAGCGCAAGCACCGACGTCGTTGTCATGGCTGCTTTAAGTTTATCGAAGGCAGCAGAGGCTTTGTCCGACCATTGGAAAGTATCTTTTTTCAGTAAAGAAGTGAGTGGTGCACTGATCTTCCCATAGTCCTTAACAAATTTTCGGTAGTAGCCCGTTAGTCCAAGGAACCCCCGCAGTAATTTCAAGTTTGTAGGTTTCGGTCAGCCTTGCATTGCCTCAATTTTTGTTGGGTCTACCGCCACTCCTTCTTCTGATATTATATGCCCAAGGTATTCTACTTTTTGCTGGAGAAAGCTGCACTTTGGTTGCTTAACAAAAAGAGTATTCTCCCAAAGGATCGTCAAAACAATCCGTAAATGCTGAAAGTGAGTCTCAAGAGAAGGGCTGTAAACGAGAATATCATCAAAAAATACCAGCACAAATTTACGAAGAAAGCTCCGAAATATATCATTCATGAGACTTTGAAAGGTTGAAGGAGCATTAGTGAGTCCAAAAGGCATTACCAAGAATTCATAATGGCCATCATGTGTGCGAAATGCAGTTTTTGGAATGTCATCGTCACATACCCGAATTTGGTGGTAACCGGATCGGAGGTCCAACTTCGTGAAGACTCGAGCTCCTTTCAATTCATCAAGAAGTTCATCCACCACTGGTATTGGGTATTTGTCCTTGACGGTGATGCCATGTAAAGCTCGGTAGTCGATGCACATCCGCCAAGTTCCGTCCTTCTTGCGTACAAGTAGCACCGGTGAGGAATAGGGGCTGCAACTTGGTCGAATCACCCCTGTTTCAAGCATCTCCTTTACAATCTTTTCAATTTCATCTTTCTGGAGGTGAGTATATCGGTATGGTCGAGTGTTCGCTGGTGGCTTGCCCGGAAGGATTGGAATTCGATGGTCATGTTGCCGAGAAGGAGGAAGACCACGCGGTTCAGCAAATATGTCGGCAAATTCAGTAAGCAATTGGGCAAGATTTTGATCTTCAAATTCTATTTTCTTCCCCTCTGGTTGCTGCTGGAGGTGCATCAAAAAGGCACCATTTACCTTATGTAAAACTTTCTCCATTCGTTGGGTCGAAATAGTGGTAATGTTGCTTCCCCGCTTCCCGCGTAGGATGATCTGTTTGCCCTTACAGTAGAATTTCATAATTAATTTAGAAAAGTTCCAAGAGACATCACCTAGTGTAGTCAGCCATTCTATACCAAGTACTGCCTCATAGTCATCGATTGATAGGAGGAAGAAATCGGTGATAATTTCTTGGTCTTGCAGTAATAGTTTCACCTGCGGGCATCTTTGGTCGCACTTTAGGATTCTACCGTCAGCAACCTTTACATCGAACTTGCTGCAACCTTCAATATGTAGTGCCATCCGAGCAGCAGCCTTACTATTCAAGAAGTTATTAGTGCTACCCGTGTCGATGATAACAGTGATCGGCTGTTGTTTGAGAAGGCCTCCAACTTTCATCGTTTGCGGATTTGAGTAGCCGGCTAGTGCGTGTACCGTAATGTCGGTCGGCTGTGGCTCTTCTTCCATATCTTCTTCTTCATGTTCAAAGCTCTCTTCTAGATGTTCAATGACCTCTTCTTCTACTAGTTCAATCATAAGAAGTCTACCTTTTTTACAGCGATGCTCGCGGCTCCACGGCTTGTCGTAATGCCAACATAACCCCTTCGCAGATCGCTCCCGAAGTTCTTCTCTTGTTAACCTTTTCGGTGCAGGGACTTGGTTGATAGTAGGGGGGGCTGAGGGCTTTAGTATTGTAGGTCGTGGAGTGATCCTAGTCCTCCGGGCTTCATGGTTCAATCGCTCCTCTTGAAGTCATGCGAAAGAGATGGCTGCCATAAGCGTGTATGGTTGTCGCGCCTTAACTTCTCCCCGGATCTCCGGCTTTAGGCCCTCAATAAAAGTCCCCAATAACTGTTTTTCAGACCAATCATGAGTTTAATTAGATAACCTTTCAAACCTAGTTTGGTACTCCTGAATGGTGGAGATTTGTCGGATCTTTGCTAGTTGTCCGTCAATGTTCTCGTAATAAGTTGGTCCGAAGCGGATCAGTAGTCCTTCTTTGAATTGTCGCCATGAAAGGGCTCCATAAGTGTGTTCAAACCAGTCAAACCATTGTATGGCATCCCCTTCAAGATGTATAGCTGCAATTTCCACCATGGATGCATCCGCAGTTTTATGGTACCGAAAATATCGCTCCGCGCGCGAGATCCAACCAATTGGGTCTCCTTCTTCCCATCTAGGGAAGTCCACTCTCATGCGCGAATAGTTGGGGTCGGTCATAGAGCCTCCCCTCTCTTGGAAGTCATCTCTTTGGGCATGATGTGACTGGTTAGAGCTCTCTCCTTGATGTGATTTCTTCGGGCTTAGTGGTCGGCCCAAACTGAATTCGGTAAGGAGAGTCCGAATTGTTAGGATCGAGAGCACTAAGAGGGGGGGTGAATTAGTGCAGCGGAAATCTTTCAGCGATTAAAAACGAAAGCTGCGTTCGTTCGATAAAAACTATTTTGATGCAAAAGCCGATTCTAAGATTACTTATGATTAAGTGCAGTTTACGTCTAAACACAGTTTGCGTCTAAGTGTAGTTTACGCAGTTTGCGTCTAAATGCAGTTTGCATCTAAATGCAGATTGCATCTAAGCGTAGTTTGCATCTAAGCGCAGTTTGTGTCTTAGGCTCAGATTGCGTCTAAGCGCAGTTTGCGTCTAAGCGCAGTTTGCGTCTAAGCGCAGATTACGTCGAAGCTCAGATTGCGTCTAAGCGTAGTTTGCGTCTAAGCGCAGTTTGCGTCTTAAGCGCAGATTGCGTCTAAGCGCAGTTTACGTCTAAACATAGTTTTACATCAAAACGTAGATTCGGAAAGATCTGAACTTAGACACTCGTTCGCAAAAGCCCAGAAGTCAGTTTGCAGTTATAAATGGAATCAAAACGTAGACGTAAACTACAGAGGAACTCGTTCGTAAAAGCGCAGAAATCAGTTTGTAGTTATAAACTGAATCAAGACATAAACGTAAACTACAAAGAAACTCGTTCGTAAAATCGTAGAAGACAGTTTGCAGTTATAAATAGAATCAAAACGTAAGTGTAAATCGTAATGTCGAGATCGTACGAAAACACCGATTTACGTCTGAATGCAGATTTGGAAAGAACAGAACTTAGAAACTTCTTCGTAAAAGCGCAGAGAGTAGTAGCTATGTAGGAGGTTTGCAGTAATGATAAAGTGCTCAAAATGAAAGCAAACTAGAGATTTAGAGTGGTTCGGTCAGTCTTGACCTACTCCACTTTTGGCTTCCTCCACCGACGAGGTCACCGACGTCAACTAGAAGCCTTCCTTCAATAGGCGAAGGCCAACCACCCTCTTACAGATTCACTCCTTTTGACGGGCTTAGGAGACAACCCTTACAGAAGTTTTCTCTCCTCTCTTTACAACTCAAACTTGAAGAATAGAAAGAGGAGAACTAGCAGTTTTGAGCTCTAAGAAACACAGAAAGATAGCAAGATTTCGAGTGTGTCTGAATGGGTGGGGTATTTATAGGCCCCAACCCAGTTCAAATTTGGAGCTCAAAACGATCAAATCCCGGAATTCCGGGATCAGGCGGTTGCACCTCCTGACTGGAGAGGTTGCACCGCCTGGCAGAGCTCGAAGACCGAGCTCAGGCGGTTGCACCACCTGACTGGGGAGGTTGCACCGCCTAGCAGAGCTCGAAACTTGAGCTCTGGCGGTGCTACCTCGTGACAAAGGAGGTTGCACCGCCCAGTCTCGCTCGGAGACTGAGCCCTGGGCGGTTGCACCTCTTGGCTGGGGCGGTTGCACTGCCCAGTCTCGCTGGGAGACATAGCCTGGGCGGTGCTACCTCCCTGCTTGGGCGGTTGCACCTCCCACAGCAACCTGGGTCCGAATGGGTTGAACCATTCGACCCAACTTGAGTTCTTCAGGGGCCCAATTGCCCCAAGATTAAGCTAATGGGATCACCTCCCATTTCTAACTTAATCAAAGTGCTAACTACGATTATTTCCTAAGACATATTCTGCAGCTTGCTTTGGTGCGTCACTCGCTTCTTCCGGCGAGTTTCCGGCGAACTTCCGTCGATCATCCGATGAACCCTCGGTGATGCTCCTGCGGACTTCCGGCAAACTCCTGGACTGCGACGATCCACTTGGCAAGTTCCGATGAGCTCCTTTGGCAAGCTTCTGGACTTCTCAGATTTGTTCCAGCAGAACCTCCGACGACCGTCCGAACTTCCGTCGAGCTCTCGAACTCCCAACGTGATCATTGTCATGACTCCGGCGCAACTCCTGCTGCATGTCTTACTTTCATCGTAGTTAATCCTGCACAATTAAAACAAAAACATCGATCGAGACAATTAATCCTAAGCAATTAACCAAGTTGTCCGGCATGTCATTGGTCTCTCGACGCTTCGTCCGATTCTTCGGCGCATCGTCCTTTCCTGTAGCCTATTGCCCAATCGGCCTGTTGACTCTGCAACTCCGATATCCTTGGCACAATACCCGCTCTTCTTGGCCCGATGCCTGAGTCCACGGCCCGAAGCCTTTTGTCGATACGTCGACCGATCCATCGGCCCGACGTCCAATCTTCTGACATGTTCCTCCGGCACAACATGATTTTCCTGCTTTAATTGTCTAATCCTGATCGAAGCATCCTGCGTCACTCAAAACGTAAATTAAATCATAAACATAGATCAAGTAGTTTCATCATCAAAATACGAGATTCAACAATCTCCCCCTTTTTGATGATGACAACCACTTGATGACGGAGTTAACCTTAACTCCCGAAGTTTAAACAAACTCCCCCTATCAATATGCCATATTGATAGAAACTCTTAGATTCAAAAATCTAAGCAACATGTCATCATAAACAGAGTTAACCTTAACTCCCAGAGTTTAAACAAACTCCCCCTATCAATATGCCATATTGATAGAAACTCTTGGATTCAAAAATCCAAGCAACATGTCATGTCATCAACATACTTCTCCCCCTTTGTCATCAACAAAAAGGAGAAGTACTACAATCAAGTGTTTGTGATGTAAGTTTAACTCATTGCATGAAAAACATAATATCTATTGTTACCATCATGCAAGTTTAAATGGTAAGATATCAATATGTAAAATTGCGATTCAAGTTCTTGATATCTTAACATGATATGAGATTCATAGCACCTATTCATATGAATGCCGCTTTTGATATCTCATCATAATATGGCATTCATGACATCTATTCATATTCTTCAAATATGGCACTCATAGTATCAATTTATATATTTCTCCCCCTTTGTCATCAACAACAAGGAGAACGATATAAGCAAATTTTAAATATAAGTGCGATGCCATAAGTTGGTTCATGTCATTTTCCAACAGTGAATGATAGGATACCAATTATGCAAACATCTCGAGGAAAACATGACATAGAGATAGCTTTTATTGCTTCTTCCTTTTTATTTGTTATCTTTTTACATGAAGGAGGAAAGCCATATGTGAAGTTCAAATCGATAAGATGTTAAAGCATACTTCATTTTTGCAAGGATTAAGATATGTAAGTGAGTCAAGTCCTTGTATATCTTCCTTTTATAAGAGGGAATCATCAAATATGTTTCTCGAAAAATATTTTTCACATGATAAGTGCATTTGCTAGATGATTCCATATGTCAAAAATCAATGATGTGAATTAAACTTGATATGACATATGCTTGTTAAGTTCGGAAGAGGATAATGTATCAAGAAAATCCAAAAATGAAATTTGACACTTTCATATATTCAGACAGGGTTTTACTAGAGATATTCAATTACAATCATGAAGGTAAAATATGCTTATTATCATGGAAATTTTTGTATTCAAGCACATAATTTCCAACATGTAATCTTGGCAAGTAATTGTGTAAAATCATTATGGCAATCAAGTGATTTGATCATTCAATCAAAAAAGTCCGAAAAATAATTTTAACAGGTTTAATCATTCGGACAGATTTTTGCCATAGTTTTTCAAATATAATCATGAAGATAAGGTATGCTTATCATCATGGTAGTATGATAGCAAGTTTACCATATTCAAGCTAGCAAAAAATTTCTACATTTTAAGGCCCGCAAGCTAGCAATTTTGAGATGTTCAAAAAAGCAACTCTTGCTTCTTGAAATATAAGTTTTGCTAGATGTGCAAGTTAACTTTTTGCTTCTTGAGATAGGCAAGATAGCATTCCTTGGTGATGTTCAATATAACTAAGTTCTACATCTTGCAAGCTAGTGAATTTTATAACATTTTAGAACATGCATAATCACCAAAGCATCATAAATTTTAATGATGTGCAAAATTACAAATTTTGCATGATTGCATTTGTGTGTCTTGAGATTTGCAAGATAGCACTTCTTGGTGATGTTCAAGATAGCAATTTCTTCTCTTTTGAGAAGTGTAATTTTTGCTTTCTTCTTGATGCAAGCTAGCTATCTCCCATTTTGTCATTGTCAAAAAGAAGGGAAAAACCCTTTACATCAAATTTTTAAATCATGACAAAGGTTAGTATCAATCTCATTTGTGCATCATTATATTTTCAAATTAAAACATGCTTATTATCAAAACATATAAACTCATTATTATATGCATGATTCCAAATCATCATTCATATTATTTCAATCATTGTTTCACTCATCACTATAGCTTATCATGCATAATATGTAAAACCATTTAACATGATATAAACATTTATTTATTTAATTTTTTAAGCATTCATGATACATCATACATTATCATAATAAAAAGCATATGCATCATTCCAAATCATAAATATTTCAAATCATCATGGTATTAATTTGTCACGTTGCATCCTACCATGCATGATCGAAGCTTCTCATTTGCATACATAAATTCATGAATATCTCATGCATTTATATAATCACTTGAGGAATATTGAAAAAGAAATAATTGGGTGATGAGATAAATATTTCATAAATACAAAGAATTGCATAAAAATCATATCAAGGAATACAAGTCACAATCATTCAAGAGAAAAATCAAGATCATGATTTTAATAAAACTCATTTCAAATTTGAATCATCAAAATCATTTTTATGGCTCACAAAATTTATAACATAAATAAATTCATGATTTCATTGATAATATATTTTTCCCTTTTTAAGTGTTTCATTTTAAGTGGTCGATTTCATGTTAGCATGCCTTTTCATTTATGAAAACATGTATCAATTTTTTAAAGCCACTGTTATTATCATGAAAATCGATAATCAAGAATCATCATACATAATTTCAAAAATATATACTCATTAATCATAACTTCAAATTAAACATGATTTCATATACTCAAAATCGAGAAATAACAATGGAAATCAACATGATACACATTATTACTTCTCAACCACATATAGCATGATTTCATAAGGTATTTTTAATCAAAATCATTTTGTTTATCATAAACATGTAATTTTCATGATTATTTTCAAAATTACTAGAATGATAAGCATGATTCCTAATTGTTTGTATTTTCATTATAAAATTATTAAACATGCAATTTTCAAGAAAATTAAAAAAGGAGAAATGCTTTATGAAAAGCATCATGTAATTTCAAAGTAAATTAAAGGCATTTTGATTACCTCAGCGTCGAAAGGCGTAAAGGCGTAGTTTGCCACCTCGCCTTTGTTGATTTTCTCCTCGTCTTCGGAGGAGCTCGATTCATCCCAGTTTTTGTTCTTCTTCTTGCTTTCAAAGCAAGTAGTTCCGTTCTTTTTATTTTTTAATTTTTGTTTCATTTGTAGTTTAAGTTCACCATCACTTGAGCTTATGCTCGAGTGGTCTTCAAATGTTCTATGTCCCAAATCCTTCCTGTTCTTTGGAAGGTGGTTCTCAAGTTCTTCACGTGCATTGCACGTCATTTCATATGTGATCAAGGAACCAATTAGTTCTTCAAGTGGAAATAGATTCAAGTTTTTCGATTCTTGAATAGCAGTTACTTTTGAATCCCAAGGTTTAGAAAGTGAGTGCAAAATCTTGTTTACGAGTTCAAAATCCGAAAAACATTTTCCAAGAGCTCTTAAACTATTGACGACATCCGTGAAACGGGTGTACATGTCGCCTATAGTCTCGCTTGGTTGCATTCAAAAAAGCTCAAAATCATGCAATAAAAAGTTAACTTTCAAGTCTTTGACTCTACTAGTTCCCTCGTGCGTGATCTCAAGTGTTCGCCAAATGTCAAAAGCCGTTTCGCACGTAGAAATCCGATTGAACTCATTTTTGTCCAAAGCGCAAAATAAGGCATTCATAGCCTTTGCGTTTAAAGAAAAATACTTCTTCTCCAAATCCAACCATTTGTTCATCGGTTTAGAGGGAAGTTGAAAACCATTTTCAACGATATTCCATAAATCCATATTTAGAGAAATCAAGAATACTCTCATTCGAGTTTTCCAATAAGTGTAGTCCAATCCGTTAAAGAACGATGGATGAAAGACCGAAAAGCCCTCTTGAAGAGCCATTTCTCTCGGGTGTAAATCCGAAATGAGAAATACCCCGCTCTGATACCAATTGTTAGGATCGAGAGCACTAAGAGGGGGGGGGGGAATTAGTGCAGCGGAAATCTTTCAACGATTAAAAACGAAAGCTGCGTTCATTCGATAAAAACTATTTTGATGCAAAAGCCGATTCTAAGATTACTTATGATTAAGTGCAGTTTATGTCTAAACACAGTTTGCGTCTAAGCGCAGTTTACGCAGTTGGCGTATAAATGCAGTTTGCGTCTAAATGCAGATTGCGTCTAAGCGCAGTTTGCATCTAAGCGCAGTTTGCGTCATAGGCTCAGATTGCGTCTAAGCGCAGTTTGCGTCTAAGCGCAGTTTGCATCTAAGCGCAGATTACGTCGAAGCTCAGATTGCGTCTAAGCGCAGTTTGCGTCTAAGCGCAGTTTGCGTCTTAAGCGCAGATTGAGTCTAAGCGCAGTTTGCGTCTAAACATAGTTTTACGTCAAAACGTAGATTCGGAAAGATCTGAACTTAGACACTCGTTCGCAAAAGCCCAGAAGTCAGTTTGCAGTTATAAATGGAATCAAAACGTAGACGTAAACTACAGAGGAACTCGTTCGTAAAAGCGCAGAAATCAGTTTGCAGTTATAAACTGAATCAAGACGTAAACGTAAACTGTAAAGAAACTCATTCGTAAAAGCGCAGAAGACAGTTTGCAGTTATAAATAGAATCAAAACGTAAGTGTAAATCGTAATGTAGAGATCATACAAAAACACCGATTTACGTCTGAATGCAGATTTGGAAAGAACAGAACTTAGAAACTTCTTCGTAAAAGCGCAGAGAGCAGTAGCTATGTAGGAGGTTTGCAGTAATGATAAAGTGCTCAAAATGAAAGCAAACCAGAGATTAAGAGTTGGTTCGGTCAGTCTTGACCTACTCCACTTTTGGCTTCCTCCACCGACGAGGTCACCGACGTCAACTAGAGGCCTTCCTTCAATAGGCGAAGGCCAACCACCCTCTTACAGATTCACTCCTTTTGACGGGCTTAGGAGACAACCCTTACAGAAGTTTTCTCTCCTCTCTTTACAACTCAAGCTTGAAGTATTAGAAAGAGGAGAACTAGCAGTTTTGAGCTCTAAGAAACACAGAAAGATAGCAAGATTTCGAGTGTGTGTTCTGTGCTTTCAGTGCTGAATGGGTGGGGTATTTATAGGCCCCAACCCAGTTCAAATTTGGAGCTCAAAACGATCAAATCCCGGAATTCCGGGATCAGGCGGTTGCACGTCCTGACTGGAGAGGTTGCACCGCCTGGCAGAGCTCGAAGACTGAGCCTCTGGGCGATGCTACCTCTGTCAGGGGCGGTTGCACCTCTCTGCCAGAGCTCGAAGACCGAACTCAGGCGGTTGCACCGCTTGACTGGGGAGGTTGCACCGCCTAGCAGAGCTCGAAACTTGAGCTCTAGCGGTGCTACCTCCTGACAGAGGAGGTTGCACCACCCAGTCTCGCTCGAAGACTGAGCCCTGGGCGGTTGCACCTCTTGGCTAGGGCGGTTGCACCGCCCAGTCTCGCTGGGAGACATAGCCTAGGCGGTGCTACCTCCCTGCTTGGGCGGTTGCACCTCCCACAGCAACTTGGGTCCGAATGGGTTGAACCATTCGACCCAACTTGAGTTCTTCAGGGGCCCAATTGCCCCAAGATTAAGCTAATGGGATCACCTCCCATTTCTAACTTAATCAAAGTGCTAACTACGATTATTTCCTAAGACATATTCTGCAGCTTGCTTCGGTGCGTCACTCGCTTCTTCCGGCGAGTTTCCGGCGAACTTCCGTCGATCATCCAATGAACCCTCGGTGATGCTCCTGCGGACTTCCGGCAAACTCCTGGATTGCGACGATCCACTTGGCAAGTTCCGACGAGCTCCTTTGGCAAGCTTCTGGACTTCTCAGATTTGTTTCCGCAGAACCTCCGACGACCGTCCGAACTTCCGTCGAGCTCTCGAACTCCCAACGTGATCATTGTCATGACTCCGGCGCAACTCCTGCTGCATGTCTTACTTTCATCATAGTTAATCCTGCACAATTAAAACAAAAACTTCGATCGAGACAATTAATCCTAAGCAATTAACCAAGTTGTCCGGCATGTCATTGGTCCCTCGACGCTTCGTCCGATTCTTCGGCGCATCGTCCTTTCCTGCAGCCTATTGCCCAATCGGCCTGTTGACTCTGCAACTCCGATATCCTTGGCACAATACCCGCTCTTCTTGGCCCGATGCCTGAGTCCACGGCCCGAAGCCTTCTGTCGATACATCGACCGATCCACCGGCCCGACGTCCAATCTTCTGACATGTTCCTCCGGCACAACATGATTTTCCTGCTTTAATTGTCTCATCCTGATCGAGGCATCCTGCGTCACTCAAAACACAAATTAAATCATAAACATATATCAAGTAGTTTCATCATCAAAATATGAGATTCAACACGAATCTTATCCTCCATTCGTGCCTCAAAGGCTTCAAATTTAGCATTGATTACCTCCTCAAATGCCATAGTATATGACTCCAAATCTGTGTTGTTAAGATCTCTCTTTTGTTGACGGGTTAAAGGCATGTATAGGTTTGATAGAAATCAGTGAAAGTTTGCTGCAGAATTGTGTTGTCTTATAAGAGCAGAATTATCGTCGAAGAAACAGTGGTTTCTCGACGAAATCTCCACAAAAAATTTGAGAGATTTGAGGAGAGAGTTGACAGCAATATCTCAGTTTATATGATAGCAAGGATGTCCATCAAGAAAATTTCGGCAGTAACAGCAAGAAAATTGGTGTAAGTTGCGATAGTAGAATTCTCGTCGAAAAATTTCAGCAACTTACGAGGAAAATTTACAGCAATATAGGAACGATTTTTTTTTTTTTTGGATTTTCGGATAGGGATAAATAAATTGCAGCAGCAGTAAAGTAGGAAACCAGAACCTGTTGCAATTCACGGGGAGATCAAAGGATGATCTGCGGTGGTGGAGATGATGGTAGAATTCGGCGACGATCTTTTAAGCAATTGTGGGAATTGCTTTGGATGGTTGTTGAGGGTTGATGGATGGTTGTGGAAGGGCAGCGAGATGCCAAGAACGCTACTCTGATACCAGGTGTTAGAACCCTTGCAGATTCTAAACTTGGGGTTGATCTCTTTAGGGGATCGGCCTCCTTGGAACTCTATAGGGGTTCCTCCCTCCAAGTTGCTGCTCAAAGGCTGCAGAAAAGATTCATCTATTGCTTAAGAAAAGAGAAGGAATACATTGCTATTTATAGGGCTTCTAAACCCTAACTCCTAATAGGACTCCTACTTAAGACTCTTACTTCTAACCAACTCCTAATATGACTCATACTCAAGACTCTTATTCCCTTACAACTCCTAATTCTTCTCTAAGAAAAAACCTCCTAACAGAATGTCCCTTTCAATTAGGACTCTCCTAGTTAGAGTCCTAACAAAGTGTCCCTCTCAATTAGGACTCTCCTAGCTAGAGTCCTAACAGAATGTCCCTCTCAATTAGGACTCTCCTAGCTAGAGTCCTAACACTCTACTTCTAATATAAGGTGGCAAAAGAAATCTTTCGATCATCAGAACAATTTTGTATATCAAATATCTTCTCTGTTTGCATCATCCATTTTTCTACCATCAATGAAATTAGGTGCACCATGCTTCTACTGCGCCACTCTGATTCAATATCTCCGATTACCCCTTTCATCCCACTTAATTAATCAAAACTAGATGAAGTAGGAGGACTAAATGTCCTCGTCATCCAAGATTCCAAAAATGCATCAAAGAAAATTTCCACCGATCAATATAGTTCACTAGACCTCAATATATTTTGCACGTCAACATATCAAATATTTCAGTGATCCTCAAGGGATGCTCTAATACCACCCCTGTCACGCCCCTCAAATATCCATGATATTAAAAATTTTCATCAATAAACCCATCCAGGATCCAAACACACATTTAAGGACTCTGAAAAACATTCTATCAAATTCACATCTATAAAACCGATGCAGTTTATAATCATATATCACATCACTCGATAATTCACATTTATGGCAACCCAAGCCAACTTAACAAACATGAACAATATTTATAAATCCACAAGCTAAGTAATTTATATAATCAGAACTCCAACCATTTACTACAAGTTCATATCATCGTAAACTAGACTAGACATTTCGAAATTCCAAATAAGAGAGATCGCCTAACACTTTTACAAGGTATATCCATTTCGATTCATCGACAATATTTCATTACATACAAAATATACTTATACAACAATAACATAATAACCAATAAGGCCCATAATTCTGAATAGCTCTCCACTGCCTCAGCCCAATTTAAAATATCTCAAAGAGTGACAAGCTGACCTGAAAGATTTATATAACAACGGAGTGAGCTAAAAACAGCTCAGCAAGTGACAAAGCATATTCAGAATAGAAGGAGTGATTTCAAACAAGGTATCATAATACAAGATAGAATACAAGAATTTTCAAGGTAACATATCATTAGATACAAATCATATGTGTCATTTCAATCGAAACATATTTGGTTCCAAAACAAATGAAGCATAGAGTAATTGGAGCATATCAATAGCATACGAGATGTTCCGGAGCATATCAATAGCAAATAGGACATTTCAGAACATATCAGTTCATAGCAAATGGAGCATAGAGTAATTGGAGCATATCAATAGCGTACGAGATGTTCCGGAGCATATCAATGGCATATAGACTATTTCGGAGCATATCAATAATGAATACGAAACAGAAGCTCAAACGTCGAATTTGACGTTGCATTCATATCATTCGTATCCAAAGCACGTATAGAAACACATAACCAAAGCTCTGGATACCATATCAAACATACAGAAGGTGAAGTGGGACCATAACATAATATGGTACATCCATTTCTGAATGACCACCAAACATAAGTCTCCCACGTTTGGGAGGTCTCCCACGTTTGGGAGCTCCATCCACCCATGTCTAAGTGAAGTCATAGGGGCCGGCAGAGTATCTCAGGCTCTATGCATAACTGTAACATCCTTCATTTCTGAATTTTCGTATAAGTTTCTAATTGTAATGTAAGTATCTATTTTAAATTTGATAAAAAATCAAAGTATGAATCTGAGAAATTATTCATAAGAGTTGGAGGATTAGTTAAAAAAAAAATCTGAGGACCTATATGTAAACCCTGAGGACCTGATCGTAAATATAATAAATACAAGGACTAAACTGCAAAATACACAAAAATACAAATCCTACTGTTTAAGCCTCTCTGCCTTCATTCATAAGGAACCAGAGAAGGCAGCTATATGGAAGCACAGGAGAAAGAAAGAAAGAAGAAGAGAAGAAAAAGGGGGAAGAAGAAGAAAAAAAAATTGGGGCTTTGAGGTTTCTTGCTCAAATCTTCTCATTTAGGGTCAAAATTCTCAAAGGCAAGTGTTCTAACCCCATCCTATAGAAGTATTAGTCTATGTTCCTATATTGATTCTGAAAGATTTATGCTTAGAACCTGATATTTCTCTCTTTGGACAAAAAACCAAGGATCTGAAATTTTTTCGGTAAACTGACCCCTATACACTGTTTCAGCTATAATTTTTAGCATCAAATGTGGATTCAGATAGGACCTAGTTCGTTTGAAATTAGACTCTTATATCTTTCTTTTGACACTGATTTTATAGATTTTGGACACCAAATACTTACCCAAAAGTCTGTTTCAATTAAGCCTATGGATGCTGCAAAACAGGGATCAAGATTTCTGACCTTTTGATACTAAAATGCCTATAAGTCCCTGTTGGAAATTCTGAATTGTACCAAACTAATTTCATTTGAAACTAGACTTGTAAACCTTTCTTCTGACATATTGATTGAAAAATTTAGAATTCAAATGCCTACCCTATTATCTGTTGAATCCGACCCTATGAATTCTGTAAAATAGTGATTTTGTTTTTGACCTTGTGTTACCAAATCAAAGGTAACTCCTTGTTGGATTCGTACGAAACTTGTTTCAACAGAAAATAGATTGATATATCTTTCAACAGTAGCTTTCTTAAGGGTATTGGAGTATAATTGATAATCTGAAGTATTTGTTCAATGTGCCTCTTGAATTCTGCCAGAAATCGAGTTTTGGTCGATTTCGCGTATTCTGTTTCATTCGTTTGGAAATAGATTCCATTCAGTCCCCTTCGCTCAATTGAAGTTTATGTTAGTGCTTGAATTCTGGTTTGATCTTGCCTATAAATTATTTACATTCTTGAAACATTTTGTGTCACTTTTAAGCTATATCGCATTAACACATATAGGCACATGTATATCCCATTGTTCCGTATTTGCTTTCGATATGTGCCTATTCTAGTTTCATTCCTTTGGATATTAAATTTATCTAACCTTCTTATTTGAATTGAGCTATATATGATTGCTTGAAATCCGTTTATACTTTTGCTTTCATTTCATTCCAATCTGAATACATTTGTGAGAGATTGTTGCTTGCATCGTATTGACTCGTAAAGGCACATGTACATTTTATTGTTCCACGTGTGCTTCCGATATATGCTATTTATTGTTCATACTGCCTTTTGTACTCTGGTGTTGTGGGATAATGTGAACCTTTGCCAGAAATGATAAAGGGAGTTATGCATAGAGCCTGTATCACGCCCCCCCGAATTTTCACATTCAGGAAGTGTGACCCTATCTAAAATCAATAATATTATAATTCATCATCAATTCAATCCAGGATCCAATCTAACAATTTGAGGATACTAAGAATCATTCAAAATTCAATATTCACAATTCATAAACATGTACGTTACATAAATCATAATCCACTTCACTCAGAGATTCACAAAATCCAAAGACAACTCAACTAAACATCAACCACAACACAAATCCATAAACAAAGAAGTATATACAATCACAAAAAGATAATTATTTACCATGAGTTCTTATCCTTATACAACTTAAACTTATCATTCCATACACATGAGCGGTCCTTTAAACTTTTACAACACATAAGTATCAACAGATCCTTGACATTACATAAGAAGTAAAGTTTACTATACAACAAAAACCATCATCCAACAAAATTAGCTCAAAAATCTTCTAGCCTTTCAATGCTTTAACCCAATTCTAGCTTTTTAGTGCGTGACAAGCTACCCTGAAAAAATTTATATAGCAACGGAGTGAGCATAAAGAGCTCAGCAAGCGTCTAACATTTCCATGGCGATAAGAGAAGTTCAAGTAGGCTTAGTATCAAGTTATAAAAGTAAAAATACAAGTGTTCATTTGAAGTCATCTCATTTGATATAAAATCACAAAGGTTTACCTTGTTCAAAAATAGGCATTAGACATAACAATAGGAGAAAAGAAATTGGAGCATTTCATTGGCAAAAGATGCATTTAGGCATGTATCAAATGGCACATGAAGCATTTAGGCTCACATCAAAGGCATAAGAGTGTTTGGGGGCATAATAATGACAAACAAAACAATTCAAAGTATAACAAGTGAACCGAATAATAAACACAAGCTGTATGTCATTTTTGATGTAGCATGCATTCTATTTTTATCCAAAGCATAATATGAACTCATAAACAAAGCTTTGGATATCATATCAATAAACATAGAGGGCGTTGTGGGACCACATACATAATGTGATTCATCCATTTCTGGATGACCACCAAGCATAAGTCTCCCACGTCTGGGAGCTCCATCCACCCACGTCTGAGTGAAGTCAATGGGGCCGGCAGAGCAATCGTGGGCTCTAAGCATAACTCCCTTTACCATTTCTAGCAAATGTTCACAATATCCCACAAGACACCGGAGTACAAAAGGGTAGTATGAACAATAACATTGACACATATCAGAAGCACATGCGGAACAACGAAGATATGCATGTGCCTTTATCAAACAAGGAAATGCAAACAAAGCATTACATAATAAATTTCAGTTATACAATAATTTCAGGATGAACAATACAAGAACTTCAAAGGACTAATATAAAGCTCAATTGAAGAAGAATTTAGCAGAAATCATATTTCCAATAGGATGAAAATTGAATAGGCAAAACCCAACAAAGTTTTCAATTCTGATAGAATTTGAATGGTACATTTCCTGAATTGTTTGAGTGACCAAGCATGCTCCAAATCACTAAAAATAGATGTCATTGGAAAGCTGTATCAATCTATTTTTGGATGAACTCAGATATATAATTTTTTGAGTTCTTAACAGGAAGTTACAACAAATAGAGTAAAGGAAGGTCAGAATTGATCATCTCTGTTTTGCAGAATTGATAGAGTCAATTTAAACAGATGTTTCAGAAGGCAAACGTACTTCAAAATTACTATATTATATGTCAAAAGAAAGATATGCGAATCTAGTTTCAAAAGAACTAAGCTTTGTATAATTCAGAATTTTTTCTAGAGAGTTATGAGCAATTTAGTAACAGAAGGTCAGATATTTCAGTCCCTATTTTGCAGAATTTGTAGGGTTAATTGAAACAGAAGTTTTAGTAGGCATTTAAACTCGAAATCATTCAATATTAGTGTCAAAATAAAGATATTTGAGTCTACTTTCAAATGGATTAGGTTTTACCTAAATCAGAGTTTAGTGCTAAAAGTTAGATCTAAAACAATGTATGGAAGTCAGATTACCGAAAAAATTTCAGATTCATGGCTTTGTATCAAAAGGAAAGAACGGTTTGGTACTAAGCTGAAATCTTTTGAATTATGAAGAATTAAAAGGAAAACAGAGATTAGGAATTCTGTAGGAAGAGGTTAGGACACTTGCCTTAAACAAATTTGATTCCCAAATGGGGGGAGTTGATGCAAAACCTCAATCAAATCTTCTTCTTCAATTCCTCTTCTTCTTCTTCTTCCCTTCTCTTCTCTTCTTAAACTCACGTTGGATGCAGCATCTGAAGGTTACATTTAGTTTCTTTAATCTCTTATTTAATTACTTTTGGTTAACACAAGAGTTGCAAAGTTTCAAGGTGGCAAGCATGCATGAAAAGTGCTAGATGTCATCCTTAGAGCAAACTTAGGTGGCACCATTAAGTTAGCTAATGACACATATCCACTAATTTTTTTTTTTAACTTAAATCTAAAACTTTCATAAATCATATCAAACTTCTATTATAATATTATTTAATATATAAAATTATTAAATAATCCTCATATTTACAAATAAGCATTTACTAAATTTTCAAAAATGGGGGATATTACACTCTCCCCTCCTTAAAAGAAAATTTAGTCCTCTAAATTTATCATACCTCATTCAGCGAAAAGATGAGGATAAACTTTCTTCATTTCTTCCTCTAGCTCCCAGGTTGTCTCATTTGTAGAATGATGCTTCCAAATTACTTTAACCAGAGTAATGATTCTATTTCTTAAGATCTTCTCTTTTTTATCAATAATCTGAATGGGCTCTTCCTTGTAAAATAAGTCTTTCTCAATCACAATCGGCTCATACTCAATGACATGAGAGGGATCAGGTATATACTTTCTGAGCATTGACACATGAAATATATCATGAATATGACACATCGATGGTGGTAAGGCAATCTTATAAGCGACAGAGTCAATTCTTTCAAGGATCTCAAAAGGTCCAATGAACCTTGGGTTTAACTTTCCTTTCTTTCCAAATCTTGCAATGCCTTTAGAAGGAGAGACCTTTAGGAATATAAAATCTCCTACTTGGAACTCGATATCTCGTCTTCTGTTATCAGCATAGCTCTTTTGCCGACTCTGAGCAGCCTTTAGCCTTTTTATGATAACCTGAATCTTTTCAGTAGTCTCTTGTACTTTATCTGGTGCTAACAACTTTCTATCACCAACTTCCTCCCAACATATAGCCGTTCTGCATTTTCGCCCATATAATGCCTCATAAGGAGCCATCTGAATGCTCGAATGGTAACTATTATTGTAAGTGAACTCAATAAGAGAAATATCTTTGTCCCATTCACCTCTCCAATCCATAACATAGGCTCTAAGCAAATCCTCAAGTACTTGAATTGTTCTTTCAGATTGACCATCGGTCTGAGGGTGATAGGCAGTGCTAAACTTTACTTTGGTGCCCATAGAATCTTGTAATCTCCTCCACAATCTAGAAAGAAATCTGGAGTCTCTATCTGAGATAATCTCCTTCGGGACACCATGAAGTCTTACTATTTCATCAACATACAAATCTGCAAGCTTACCAAGAGAATAAGTCATATTGATTGGTAAGAAATGTGCAGATTTGGTTAACCTATCAACAATGACCCAAATAGCATCGTGCTTTCTAGAGGTTCTGGGTAGTCCTGAAACAAAGTCCATAGTAATGCATTCCCATTTCTATTCAGGAATATCTAAGGGCTGTAACAAACCTCCAGGTCTCTGGTGTTCTACTTTGATTTGCTGACAAGTCAAACACCTTGAAACATATATTGCAATCTCCTTCTTCATGCCTTTCCACCAATAATGACTTTGTAGATCTCTGTACATTTTTGTGCTACCAGGATGCATAGTGTACTTTGAATTGTGGCCTTCGTTCAAGATTTGGTTCTTGATATCTAAGTCATTTGGAATACATATTCTATCCCCAAATCTCAATAGGCCATCATCTGAAATTTGAAAATTCAACTTCAATCCCTTTTCAACTTCATTCCTCAAGTATATTAAATGTGGATCTCGTAGTTGTCCTTCTTTAATTTGTTGAATGAGATCAGTTTGTACCTGGATAGAGGCCATCAACATTATTGAGTCTTTGCCCTTTCCTTATTACATTTGAATCATAATTTCTTTCTAATAGCTTCCATTGCTTCACAACCAGACTAGCTATAAAACTTGTAGATTTTCTACTAAGTGCATCAGCTACAACATTTGCTTTACCTAGGTGATAACAGATGGTACAATCATAATCCTTCAGAAGTTCTATCCATCTTCGTTGCCTCATATTTAACTCCTTCTGTGTAAAAATATACTTTAAACTCTTGTGATTAGTAAATATATTAAATGTCCGCCTATACAAGTAATGTCTCCAAATCTTTAGAGCAAAGGTGATTGCTGTCAATTCCAAATCATGAGTCGGATAATTCAATTCATAATTCTTTAGCTGCCTTGAAGCATAAGCAATTACTTTCCCTTCTTGCATCAAAACACATCCAAGGCTTTTTCTTGAAGCATCAGTATAAACTACAAATCCTTCATTACCACTTGGAATAGTGAGAATAGGGGCACTAGTTAATCTTCTTTTTAATTCTTGGAAACTTTGCTCACAATCACTACTCCATTCAAATTTCGCATTCTTTTGAGTCAGTTTGGTAAGGGGATCAGCAATTTGAGAAAATCCCTCCACAAATCTCCTGTAATAACCTGCCATGCCCAAGAAACTTCTAATTTCTGTTACATTTGTTGGCACTTCCCAATTAACTACTGCTTCCACTTTCTTTGGATCAACAGATATGCCCCTTCCTGAAATCACGTGGCCTAAGAAAGCAATTTCCTTCAACCAAAATTCACATTTGCTGAACTTTGCATACAGCTTCTTTTCTCTTAGTATAGATAATACATCTCTCAAGTGTTTATCATGCTCTTAATTACTTCTTGAATATACTAATATGTCATCAATGAATACAATTACACAATCATCTAAGAGTGGCTGAAATATTCTATTCATCAGTTCCATAAAAGCTGCAGGAGCATTAGTCAAGCCAAAAGGCATAACTAAAAATTCATAGTGACCATATCGAGTCCTAAAGGCTGTTTTTGGAATATCCTCCTTCTTGACCTTCAACTGATAATAACTTGATCTTAGATCAATCTTGGAGAATACTTGTGCACCCTGCAATTGATCAAACAAGTCATCAATCCTGGGTAGGGGATACTTGTTTTTTATGGTCACTTGATTCAACTGTCTATAATCAATACAAAGCCTCAACGTCCCATCCTTCTTCTTAACGAATAGCACTGGAGCACCCCACGGTGAGACGCTGGTGTTGAATCTTGGATTTTGATGATGTAATCAATTGGTGGGTTAATTGATCTAATCCATATTATTGAGTTAAGTGTGCAGGATTAACTACGATAACCAGAAAACATAAAGCAAGGATACCGGAGTCGAGCTCGATGGACGTTTAAGAGACCGAAGAATCATCGGAGATGCTGCCGGAACCATCCGAGAAGAAATCGGGAACGTGTCGGAAGTTCGCCGAAGAAATCGTCGGAGGCTCGCGGAGATCACCAAGAAGGCTCGGCTACTCGTTAAAGTCATCACAAAGATTGGGAGCTTGCAGGGAGTCCGTCGGAAGAAGTTCGTCGGAAAGCTCGCCGGAACAAGACTCGACGTTCGCGATTAAAAAAACTTACTTAGGATGTTTTTTTTGTGTTATGTAGTTCACCTGTAACTAGGATTAGGATTAAGAAATAATCCTATATCCTGGTTAGGGGCCAACTGGGCCCAAAGTCAGATTCGGTTTGGGCTAAAATTAAGCCAAACAAATGAATTGGAGAGCCAGGCGGTGGCACCGCCTGGTTGGGCGGTGAAACCGCCCAGCACCTAAGTGCTGGGCGGTGACACCTCCTTGGCTGGGCGGTTGCACCGCCCAGCACCCGAGCGCTGGGCGGTGGAACCGCCAGCACCGGGAACCCTAAGAGAATTCAAATTTTGGAGCCCAAAATTTGAATCCTCTTGAGGCCTATAAATACCCCTCAAATCTCAGCTGAGGTTACAACTTTTGAGAAGCATTTTGATTGAGAGAAAAGTCTTAGAAAGTCTTAGCAAGTCTTGTTTTCAATTTGCTAGAGAGTTCTCCTCCTTCTTTCTTATTGAAAATTTGTAAGAGGTTGAGCTGCTTGTAAAAGGTTGTAAGAGGGGTGTTTACCCTTCCATTTCAAGAGACTTGCTAGTGGAAGGTGGGAGCCTCATCGAAGAGGGGCCTCGCAAGTGGAGTAGGTCATTTGACCGAACCACTCTAAAATCGACGTAATCTCTGGTTTACTTTTTATTATTGTCATTTACATTACTGCAAATCTTCTTACTGCTTTAGTTCCTTATTACTCTTGCTGCGCAACTTTAAGAATACGCCTTCAAGTTAAATTTCTCAAGTTTCGTTCTTAACGTACGAAAGATCTGATTAAAATCGAAGTTTTAATCCGCTGCACTAATTCACCCCCCCCTCTTAGTGCCGCTCCGATCCTAACAAGTTGTATCAGAGTAAGGTTATCTCTCATATTTGGTTTAATACCCAAGAGAGATGGCTTACTCCGGCATGCAAGAGGGCCATTCTATTGCACGACCACCTTTGTTTAATGGGTCGGATTACACATATTGGAAGACTCGCATGAGAATCTTCCTCATTTCTATGGACTTTGAGCTTTGGTCTATTGTCGAGAATGGATTTCAAAAATCTTCTCTTCCGATGAGCGAATGGAATGAATCGGAGAAGAAGGTTTTTGCTTTAAATGCAAAGGCTATGAATGCCTTGTTTTGTGCATTAGACAAAAACGAATTTAATCGTGTTTCAATGTGTGATTCGGCTTTTGATATTTGGAGAACTCTTGAGGTCACTCATGAAGGCACTAGCCGAGTGAAAGAGTCCAAAATCAACATCCTTGTGCACTCTTACGAACTTTTCCGAATGAAACCAAGTGAGTCCATCGGAGACATGTACACCCGGTTTACGGATGTCATCAATGGACTCAAAGCTCTTGGTAAAGATTTTACTAACTTTGAACTAGTAACTAAAATCTTAAGATCCCTCCCTAAAAGTTGGGATCCAAAAGTTACGGCCATTCAAGAGGCCAAAGACCTTAAAGCATTCCCTCTTGAAGAACTCATTGGGTCTCTAATGACCTACGAAATGACATGTCAAGCTCATGACGAGCTCGAGAACCCCCTTCCAAAGAACAGGAAGGATATGGCACTCAAATCACAAGAAGACCACTTGAAAGGAACATCAAGTGATGAGGACAGTGACAATGACATTGCACTTTTGACTCAAAAATTTAAAAAATATTTAAGAAAGAACAGATTTAAAAATAATACAAAAAATAAATTTGAACAAAAGAAGGACCAAGTGATTTGCTATGAATGCAAAAAACCGGGACACTATAAGAACGATTGTCCTCAAGCCAAAAAGAGAACATCAAAGAAGAAGGCATTCAAGGCAACGTGGGATGATTCAAGCGCATCCGAAGAAGAGGAGTCCAACACCGAGCAAGTTGCTCATTACGCGCTAATGGCATTAGGAGAAGAGGTATGTGATTTATTTAATGAAGATTTATCTTTTGAAGAACTATCTATCGCTTTTCATGAATTATTTGATGAATGTAGAACTGTTAGCAAGAAGTTAAGTATCTTAAAGAAAGAGCATGCTTTGCTACAAGATAAGTTTGATAGTCTTCAAACTCCTCCATGCTCTAAGTGTGAGCACTTAGAAGCAATAAAAAATGAAAATTTGCTTCTTAAGGAAACCTTAAACAAGTTTAAGATTAGTAGCAAAGGATTAGATATGATCCTTGCACACAAGGGTCACATCGCAAATAGAAATGGAATTGGATTTGTAAAAGGATTATATCAAAATCCTACCACTTTCATAAAATGACCTACATTACATGTTTCCTCTTATATGAAATGCAACTTTTGTTGCAAATCCGGACATATTGCCTACAAATGCCCATTTAGGAAAATTAGTTCACAAAAATTAATATGGGTTCCTAAAGGAACTATAAAGAATTCAATCATAAATAACAAAGTTAGTGGGTCAATTTTTGAGGCACCCAAAATCAAATGGGTACCTAAAAATCATCCTCTTTTGTAGAGAAACCCACAAGCTAGGAGCAAGAGATGGTATCTCAATAGTGGATGCTCAAGACATATGACTGGAGATCCATCTCATTTCTCTATGCTCACTAGCAAAGAAGAAGGGTACGTTACCTTCGGAGACAACAACAAGGGCAAAATCATTGGCAAGGGAACTATTGGTAACAAATTTAATTTTTCCATTGATGATGTCTTACTAGTTGATGGATTGAAACATAATCTCTTGAGTATTAGTCAACTATGCGATAAAGGTTACATCGTTAGATTTGAATCAAATATGTGCATTATTGAAAAACCAAATCATAACATGACTATGATTGCTTTAAAACAAAATAATGTCTATACCATCAATCTTGATGAACTAAGTAATGAAATGTGCTTCTCCGCCGTAAATGATGATGCTTGGCTTTGGCATAGGAGATTAGGCCATGCAAGCATGAAAACAATATCTAAGATCTCATCTCAAGAATTAGTATGAGGAATTCCAAATATAAAGTTTATTAAGGACAAAGTATGCGATACATGTCAACTAGGCAAACAAATAAAAACAAGCTTCAAATCAAAAAATCAAATTAGCACTACTAGACCATTACAATTGATCCATTTGGACTTATTTGGACCAATTGATACAACAAGTCTAGGTGGAAGCAAATATGCTTTTGTGATTGTGGATGACTACTCTAGATACACTTGGACCTATTTCTTAGCTCACAAAAGTGATTGCTTCAAGTGTTTCTCTAAATTTTGTAAACTCACTCAAAACGAAAAAGGCTTCATGATTTCATCAATTCGGAGTGATCACGGTGGTGAATTCCAAAATCGTGACTTTCAAAATTTTTGCGAAAGTAATGGGTACAATCACAACTTCTCAACTCCAAGAAATCCTCAACAAAATGGAGTAGTTGAAAGGAAAAATAGAAACCTACAAGAAATGGCAAGAACTATGTTGAATGAACATAGTTTACCTAAGTACTTTTGGGCCGAAGCCGTAAATACGGCTTGCTACATCATGAATAGAGTTCTAATAAGACCATCCTTATCCAAAACTCCCTATGAATTATGGAATAACAAAAAACCAAACATCTCCTATTTTAAAGTTTTTGGTTGTAAATGCTTTATTTTAAATGAAAGGGATGCTTTAGGAAAATTTGATGCTAAATCCGATGAAGGCATCTTTCTTGGTTACTCTTCCGTTTCTAAAGCTTTTCGGGTTTTTAATAAAAGAACTTTAGTAATTGAAGAGTCTATTCATGTAGTTTTTAATGAAGTTTCAAATTTAAAGAAAAATAATTTTGATGATGATCTTGGTTTTGATAATTTGAATTTGAATGAACCCCCTCCTCAAAATAGCAACTTGGATGCACCTTCTTCCGAAATTTCCTTACCTAAGGAATGGAAGTATATAGATGCTCATCCAAAGGAGCTAATTATAGGGGATACATCTAAAGGGGTTCAAACTCGTTCCTCTTTCAAGAATTTTTGTGCTAATGCCGCCTTCCTTTCTCAAATCGAACCTAAATGCATTAACGAGGCCATAAAAGATGATTTTTGGGTTATTGCAATGCAAGAGGAATTGAATCAATTTGAGAGGAATAAGGTATGGAAGCTTGTTCCTAGACCAAGTGACCACTTAGTCATAGGTACTAAGTGGATCTTTAGAAACAAGCAAGACGAAAATGGTATCGTGGTTAGAAACAAGGCTAGATTAGTGGCCAAAGGTTTCAACCAAGAAGAAGGTATCGATTACGAAGAAACCTTCGCTCCCGTGGCTCGATTAGAAGCCATAAGGATGCTCCTTGCCTATGCTAGTAGTAATAATTTCAAACTATTTCAAATGGATGTCAAAAGTGCTTTCTTGAATGGTTTTATTTCCGAAGAAGTATATGTCGAACAACCTCCCGGATTTGAAAATATTTTTTTTCCTAATCATGTATTCAAATTGACTAAGGCTCTCTATGGCTTGAAACAAGCTCCTAGAGCTTGGTATGAAAGGCTTAGTTCCTTTCTTATTTTAAATAATTTTACCAAAGGCAAGGTTGATACTACATTGTTTATTAAATATTTTGAAAATAATTTTCTTATTGTGCAAATTTATGTTGACGATATTATTTTTGGCTCTTCGGATGAATCACTATGTGAATCATTTGCCAAATCTATGAGTCATGAATTCGAAATGAGTTTAATGGGGGAATTAACTTTCTTTTTAGGATTACAAATCAAACAACTTAAGGATGGTATATTTATTAACCAATCTAAATACACATTAGAATTGTTAAAATGATTTAACATGGATAATTCAAAAGCAATAAACACCCCTATGAGTACTGCGACTAAGTTAGATATGGATGAAAATAGTAAAAATTTCGATCAAAAAACATATAGGGGAATGATAGGTAGTCTACTCTACCTTACCGCGACTAGACCGGATATTATGTTTAGTGTAGGACTTTGCGCTAGGTTTCAATCTAATCCTAAATTATGTCATCTTAAGAGTGTTAAAAGAATATTTAGATATCTTAAAGGAACTCCAAATTTAGGATTGTGGTATCCAAAATCTGAAAAATTCGATCTAATAGCTTACGCAGATGCCGATTTTGGCGGATGCAGGATAGATAGAAAAAGTATATCTGGAACATGCCAATTTTTAGGACATGCACTTGTTTCTTGGACTTCCAAGAAACAAAATTCAGTCGCACTATCTACGGCGGAAGCCGAATACATTGCTGCAAGTGCATGTTGTGCACAAGTCATTTGGATGAAAAATACATTAGAAGACTATGGAATTCACTTTAAAAATATTCTCATAAAATGTGATAATACTAGTGCCATATGTCTTACTAAAAATCCAATTCAGCACTCTAGAACTAAGCACATCGATGTTAGGCATCATTTCATACGCAATCATGTTCTTAACAATGATGTTGTTCTAGAATTCATTGACACAAAGCATCAATTAGCAGATATATTTACAAAAGCTTTGAATGAAGACCAATTTGAATTCATCTGAAGGGAATTAGGCATGCTAAATTGTCCCTAAAATGAACTTCACAAGAAGGACTCGTTCTTTTCCCTTCGTTTATTAATTTGAATTCTTCCTTCTTCTTCAATTCAAAATGATCCATTAGAGTACAAATTATGATCTTGAGGGAAGAAGCTAAACAAAAGGAAGGAAGAAAATCTTTTTTCTTTCCTCCGCGTGATGCCAGCGGTGGCATCGCCAGATCCGACGGTTGCACCGACTGGCGCTCGGGCGCCAGGCGGTGACACCGCCTAGTTTGGCGGTGACACCGACCGAGTCACCCTTTTAACCCGAGGGGTTAGGGCCGGTGGTGGCACCGCCCCCAACCCGAAGAAAGACTTCTCCAAAACCCTCTCCCATTCCCTCTAACCCTCATTCTAACTCTTAGAAACATTGGAGAAGGATTCTTGGTGGTCCAAGCTTTCCATCTCTCAACATAATCTCCACGAGGTAACACTTGAACTCCCTCTTTTCTTTTCTCTTTCTCTTGCTTATTTTTCACAATTTCATCATCATGTTGTCTAGAAAATGGCTCCTAAGAGATCAAAAGGAATAAGGATTGAAGGAGATTCATATAACTATGACCTTTTTAGATCAAAAGAGGTAGCCCTTAGCTTTCCAAAATTTGAAACACGATGTGTCCATAAGGGAAAATACGTTGATTTGGATGAACTAGAGGACTTAGAACCCATTAGGTGGTTTGCACACCTAGAAGCTCTACCTCTACTACAAATAGATGAACCAATCTATCCACGGTTAGTGAGATTGTTCTATGCCAACCTATATGAAGACAATGATAGCCTAAGAACTTACATTCTAGGAACACCCATTAGAATACTTGACAGCACCATTTGTGAGCAAATTGGCATAACTGAAAGAGATAGGGGATGTTATTTTAAAGGTAAATGGGACGTCAAAAAAATAGGAGCAACCTATTCTGAAGCCGTGAAAACAATTTTTGCAAATCCAAACCTTGACTTCCTACCCAAGAGCTGTGAACACTTGATGCCTTTCAACTCTAAAATTCTTCATCACATTATCACAAGCATCATATTCCCCAAACAATTTCATCTTGACGAAGTAAGTCAACTAGAGATAGGAACCATGTATTGGATTATGACCGGTCAGCATAATTGTTTTGGGTACTTGATTCGCCAACACATGCAGGAAATTATGACTAAAGATACTATATTACCATATGGGAGGTTAATCACTAGAATTCTTCATGCCTATGACATTTGCATTCCACCCGATGAAGAATCTATTCAAAATGATCGATATAACATAATAAATAAAAACCTGCTGAAAAAACTTAGGTGCACTTTTAGCAATGGCATATGGGTTAGGCAGCCTAGAAGGACGGATCCAATTCCTACACAAATAGAACAACCCGAAACACCAATTCTTATGGGAAATGAATCTCCTCCTCCTAGTCCCTTTGGAGTAGCACCTTCAGCTCCTGTTTCCTCCACTGAAGATATCATTATGGCGGAGCTATCTCAGATCAAATCACAGCAAGAACAAATTCAGAATCAACAAGTTGAAATTTTGAAGACACTACGACAGATGAATGAAAAAATAGATATCATGTATCAGCACTGTGGATTACCTCCTAAGGATTAAATTGATGTATCTTTTTATTCTGTTCTGTTTGCTTTTAAAAACAAGTTCATGTTTGTCATCGATTGTACGATAACTGATCTTTCCTTTAGATAACTACTGTCTTAATCTGCATAGATGATAATGTCTTTTGGATAAACTATTTCTGACAAATTTGAATGATGATATTTGATAAATGCTAAACCTTTTTCTATGATCATCAATTAGCTGGCTTGTCCCTTTTTGTTGATGACAAAGGGGGAGAAGTGATGACTTACACCAGAACGATAGCATGACTAATATGAATTGCAAATCCTTGAAAATATCACAAGATTGATAACATGAAATTTATATTGAAAATCTTTATCTTCTGTCGTAGCAAAATTCGTCCCGTATCATTTAACTTATGATTTTCATCGAAGTTTTGTACTTACTATTGTTTAATGAGGATAACGATAAGTTCTACGATTAGAACTTATCGGGTTATGCTTGAATCCAATGGGATGGAATTCAAGTGTTTTTTATCTTCTCATAATATGGCATATAGATAGGGGGAGTTATGTTTAACTCCGTCATCAATTGATTGTCATCATCAAAAAGGGGGAGATTGTTGAATCTCGGATTTTGATGATGTAATCAATTGGTGGGTTAATTGATCTAATCCATATTATTGAGTTAAGTGTGCAGGATTAACTACGATAACCAGAAAATATAAAGCAAGGATACCGGAGTCGAGCTCGATGGACGTTTAAGAGACCGAAGAATCATCGGAGATGCTGCCGGAACCATCCGAGAAGAAATCGGGAACGTGTCGGAAGTTCGCCGAAGAAATCGTCGGAGGCTCGCGGAGATCACCAAGAAGGCTCGGCTACTCGTTAAAGTCATCACAAAGATTGGGAGCTTGCAGGGAGTCCGTCGGAAGAAGTTCGTCGGAAAGCTCGCCGGAACAAGAATCGACGTTCGCGGTTAAAAAAACTTGCTTAGGATGTTTTTTTTGTGTTATGTAGTTCACCTATAACTAGGATTAGGATTAAGAAATAATCCTATATCCTGGTTAGGGGCCAACTGGGCCCAAAGTCAGATTCGGTTTGGGCTAAAATTAAGCCAAACAAATGAATTGGAGAGCCAGGCGGTGGCACCGCCTGGCTGGGCGGTGACACCTCCTTGGCTGGGCGGTTGCACCGCCCAGCACCCGAGCGCTGGGCGGTGGCACCGCCTGGCTGGGCGGTGGAACCGCCAGCACCGGGAACCCTAAGAGAATTCAAATTTTGGAGCCCAAAATTTGAATTCTCTTGAGGCCTATAAATACCCCTCAAATCTCAACTGAGGTTACAACTTTTGAGAAGCATTTTGATTGAGAGAAAAGTCTTAGAAAGTCTTAGCAAGTCTTGTTTTCAATTTGCTAGAGAGTTCTCCTCCTTCTTTCTTATTGAAAATTTGTAAGAGGTTGAGCTGCTTGTAAAAGGTTGTAAGAGGGGTGTTTACCCTTCCATTTCAAGAGACTTGCTAGTGGAAGGTAGGAGCCTCATCGAAGAGGGGCCTCGCAAGTGGAGTAGGTCATTTGACCGAACCACTCTAAAATCGGCGTAATCTCTGGTTTGCTTTTTATTATTGTCATTTACATTACTGCAAATCTTCTTACTGCTTTAGTTCCTTATTACTCTTGCTGCGCAACTTTAAGAATACGCCTTCAAGTTAAATTTCTCAAGTTTCGTTCTTAACATACGAAAGATCTGATTAAAATCGAAGTTTTAATCCGCTGCACTAATTCACCCCCCCTCTTAGTGCCGCTCCGATCCTAACAGCTGGGTCGAATGAAACCCTTATCTAACAACTCTTGTATTTACTTCTTCAATTCCTCGAGCTCGAGTGGTGCCATTCTGTAGGGAGGCTTAGATATTGGGGCTGTCCCAGGGACCAAATCAATAGCAAATTCTCCCTCTCTATCTGGAGGTAAACCAGGCAATTCATCTGGAAATACATCAGGGAACTCTTTGACCACTGTAATTTCATTTAGGTGAGTTTCTTGATTTGAATGCTCCTTTACACACACAATATAACAAAAACAACCCTTCTGCATAAGACGATAAGCTTGAAGTGTTGATATCAAGCAAGGAGGCAAATCATGCCTAATACCCTCAAAGTAAAATATAGGCTGATCTGGTATGCAGAAAGTAATTATTTTTGTATAGCAATCAATACTAGCATGATAGGAAGATAGCCAATCCATGCCAAATATAATATCAAAACCTTGGATTTCTAGGAGTATCAAATCGGCAAGGAGTTCATATTCTCCAATAGAAATCAAACAAGATGGATAAACCAGATTTGTAGTCAAGGAATCCCCAACAGCAGTAGTTACGTGTAGCAAATAATCTAGTGGTTTAGGTTGAATGCCCAAGTGACAAGCAAAATATTGTGAAACAAAAGACAAGTTGGAGCCAGGATCAAACAAAACTTTTGCATTTCTATTAGAAACATGTAGAATACCTTCAACCACTGATTTAGAGGCTCTGGAATCTTGTTATGTGATAGCATATACTCTAGCATGGGCTGTCGGCTTAGGGAGTAGTGGCTCTTTCTTCTTGTTTAGTGGGCAGTCTCTGACTTTATGATCTAACTTTCCACAGGCAAAACAGGCTCCAGTCACCCGAAAACACTCACTTGTTTCATGATTACGTCCACATTTTGTACACGATAGAGTTCTTTGTGATGGAGTTCCTTTCTCAAATCTAGGTACCTTTACCTTCTCGTTACTTCTTTCTGCTTCATTTCCTCTCTTACTTTTACCAACAAACTTATCCTTGCTATTCTTGTCCCTGATTTCTTGGATCTCCTCCAAGCCTTTTTCAAGTATGAAAGCTCTTTCTACTACATCAGTGTATACTTGAAGTTTTAAAACTAATATCCGGCTTCTTATTGCTGGCCTTACTCCTCTTTCAAATCTTCTTGCTTTCCTATATTCATCATCAATCATATGTGTGGCAAATCTAGAGAGCTCGGTGAATTTAGACTCATATTTGGCTACTGTCAAATTTCCCTGGATGAGATTCAGGAATTCCAATTCTTTCTGCTCTCTGATACAATCTGGAAAATATTTATCATTGAACTTTTCTGTAAATACCTTCCAAGTGATTGGCTCCTGTCGAGCTTCAGAAATCCTCTTTATGGTTCGCCACCAGTGCTCAGCCTCTCCTTCTAGCATGAAGGTAGCAAGAGAAACCTTCTTATCATCTGGGCAATTTAAAACATCAAATATTTTCTCCATCCGCATCATCCATTGTTCTGCTACCATTGGATCAGGCTCACCACCAAAACTGGGAGGACTAAGCTTCTTAAACTGTTCAATTCCCAACCCAGTCTGGTTTGAATTCCCACCTTCATCATTTCTTCCTTGTCGGACTTGTTGTTGCATTACTTGTGTCATCGCCTCTAGAGTTTTCATAATTCCACTCAATTGATCAGAAGTAGATGCAACAGGAGAACCAGATGACCTCGTCATCCTTGCATCCTAAAAATAACAAAAGAAGACTTTTGATCAGTCTCTAAATAAAAATCACTAAACCTCAAAATTTATTACACATCTAGCATATCAAAATTCTTAGAAATCCTCAAACCATGCTCTGATATCAACTCTGTCACGCCCCCCCGAATTTTTCACATTCATGAGGTATGACCCTGTCTAAAATCAATAATATTATAATTCATCATCAATTCAATCCAGGATTCAATCTAACAATTTGAGGATACTAAGAATCATTCAAAATTCAATATTCACAATTCATAAACATGTATGTTACATAAATCATAATCCACTTCACTCAGAGATTCACAAAATCCAAAGATAACTCAGCTAAACATCAACCACAACACAAATCTATAAACATAGAAGTATATACAATCACAAAAAGATAATTATTTACCATGAGTTCTTATCCTTATACAACTTAAACTTATCATTCAATACACATGAGCGTTCTTTTAAACTTTTACAACACATAAGTATCAACAGATCCTTAACATTACATCAGAAGTAAAGTTTACTATACAACAAAAACCATCATCCAACAAAATTAGCTCAAAAATCTTCTAGCCTTTCACTGCTTTAACCCAATTCTAGCTTTTCAGTGCGTGACAAGCTACCCTGAAAAAATTTATATAGCAACGGAGTGAGCATAAAGAGCTCAGCAAGCGTCTAACATATCCATGGCGATAAGAGAAGTTCAAGCAGGCTTAGTATCAAGTTACAAAAGTAGAAATACAAGTGTTCATTTGAAGTCATCTCATTTGATATAAAATCACAAAGGTTTACCTTGTTCAAAAATAGGCATTAGACATAACAATAGGAGAAAGGAAATTGGAGCATTTCATTGGCAAAAGAAGCATTTAGGCATATATCAAATAGCACATGAAGCATTTTGGCGCACATAAAAAGCATAAGAGTGTTTGGGGGCATAATAATGACAAACGAAACACTTCAAAGTATAACAAGTGAACCGAATAATAAACACAAGCTGTATGTCATTTTTGATGTAGCATGCATTCCATTTTTATCCAAAGCATAATATGAACTCATAAACAAAGCTTTGGATATCATATCAATAAACATAGAGGGCGCTGTGAGACCACATACATAATGTGATTCATCCATTTCTGGATGACCACCAAGCATAAGTCTCCCACGTTTGGGAGCTCCATCCACCCACGTCTGAGTGAAGTCAATGGGGCCGGCAGAGCAATCGCGGGCTCTAAACATAACTCCCTTTACCATTTCTGGCAAAGGTTCACAATATCCCACAAGACACCAGAGTACAAAAGGGTAGTATGAACAATAACATTGACACATATCAGAAGCACATGCGGAACAACGAAGATATGCATGTGCCTTTATCAAACAAGGAAATGCAAACAAAGCATTACATAATAAATTTCAGTTATACAATAATTTCAGGATGAACAATACAAGAACTTTAAAGGACTAATATAAAGCTCAATTGAAGAAGAATTTAGCAGAAATCATATTTCCAATAGGATGAAAATTGAATAGGCAAAACCCAACAAAGTTTTCAATTCTGATAGAATTTGAATGGTATATTTCCTGAATTGTTTGAGTGACCAAGCATGCTCCAAATCACTAAAAATAGATGTCATTGGAAAGCTGTATCAATCTATTTTCGGATGAACTTAGATTAATAATTTTTTGAGTTCTTAACAAGAAGTTACAACAAATAAAGTAAAGGAAGGTCAGAATTGATCATCTCTATTTTGCAGAATTGATAGAGTCAATTTAAACAGATGTTTCAGAAGGCAAACGTACTTCAAAATTACTAAATTATATGTCAAAAGAAAGATATGCGAATCTAGTTTCAAAAGAACTAAGCTTTGTATAATTCAGAATTTTCTCTAGAGAGTTATGAGCAATTTAGTAATAGAAGGTCAGATAGTAGGCATTTAAACTCCAAATCATTCAATCTTAGTGTCAAAATAAAGATATTTGAGTCTACTTTCAAATGGATTAGGTTTTACCTAAATCAGAGTTTAGTGCTAAAGGTTAGATCCAAAATAATGTATAGAAGTCAGATTACCGAAAAAATTTCAGATTCATGGCTTTGTATCAAAAGGAACCGAAAAAATTTCAAATTCATGGCTTTGTATCAAAAGGAAAGAACGGTTTGGTACTAAGCTGAAATCTTTTGAATTATGAAGAATTAAAAGGAAAACAGAGATTAGGAATTCTGTAGGAAGAGGTTAGGACACTTGCCTTAAACAAATTTGATTCCCAAATGGGGGGGAGTTGATGCAAAACCTCAATCAAATCTTCTTCTTCAATTCCTCTTCTTCTTCTTCTTCCCTTCTCTTCTCTTCTTAAACTCACGTTGGATGCAACATCTGAAGGTTACATTTAGTTTCTCCTTTAATCTCTTATTTAATTACTTTTGGTTAACACAAGAGTTGCAAAGTTTCAAGGTGGCAAGCATGCATGAAAAGTGCTAGATGTCATCCTTAGAGCAAACTTAGGTGGCACCATTAAGTTAGCTAATGACACATGTCCACTAATTTTTTTTTTTTAACTTAAATCTGAAACTTTCATAAATCATATCAAACTTCTATTATAATATTATTTAATATAAAAAAATATTAAATAATCCTCATATTTACAAATAAGCATTTACTAAATTTTCAAAAATAGGGGATATTACAGCCGGCGATGCTCTGCCGGCCCCCTCTGACTTCACCTAGACGTGGGTGGATGGAGCTCCCAAACGTGGGAGACTTCTATCTGGTGGTCATTCAGAAATGGATGAATCACAATCTGTCTGTGGTCCCACTACACCCTCTGTATATTTGATATGATATCCAAAGCTTTGGTTATGTGTTTCTGTACATGCTTTGTGTTAGGATCGAGTGCAGCGGAAATCTTTCAGCGATTAAAAACGAAAGCTGCATTCGTTCGATAAAAACTATTTTGATGCAAAAGCCGATTCTAAGATTACTTATGATTAAGTGCAATTTACGTCTAAACACAGTTTGCGTCTAAACGCAGTTTGCGTCTAAATGCAGATTGCGTCTAAGTGCAATTTGTGTCTAAACACAGTTTGCGTCTAAGCACAGTTTACGTCTAAGCTCAGATTGCATAAATCACTTGTTTAGATCAAAAGCAATTTAAGCAGAAATATAAAGATAGTGTGCTGCTATTGTACAGCTCAAAAAGTAATCTGCAAAAAGCAGATTTACGTCTAAACGCAGATTTACGTCTAAACTTTGAAACTCGTTTGTAGACTCGCAGAAGGCAATATGCAGTTGAAATCAAGACGTAAACGTAAACTGAAATCTGATGATTGTACGAGGAAAGCCGATTTACGTCTAAATGCAGTTTTACGTCTGAATGCAGATTTTTATCTAAACTTTGAAACTCGTTCGTAAAATTGCAGAAGACAGTTTGCATTTATAAATAGAATCAAAACGTAAATGTAAACTGCAAAGAAACTCGTTCGTAAAAGCGCAGAAGACAGTTTGCAGTTACAAAACATAATCGTAAACTGTAATGTATGAAAACACTGATTTACGTCTGAATACAGATTCGGAAAGATCAGCACTTAGAAACTTGTTCGTAAAGGCGCAGAGAGCAGTAGCTATGTAGGAGGTTTGCAGTAATGATAAAGTGCTCAAAGGAAATGCAAACCAGAGATTTAGAGTGGTTCGGTCAGTCTTGACCTACTCCACTTTTGGCTTCCTCCACCGACGAGGTCACCGACGTCAACTAGAGGCCTTCCTTCAATAGGCGAAGGCCAACTGCCCTTTTACAGATTCACTCCTTTTGATGGGCTCAGGAGACAACCCTTACAGGACCTTTCTCTCCTCTCTTTACAACTCAAGACTTAAAGAACAGAAAGAGGAGAACTTTAGGACTTTACACAAATTTGAGCTCTTAGAATCACAGAAAAGATCAAGAATTTGGTGTAGGTCTGTATCTTTTCAGTGCTGAATGGGTGGGATATTTATAGGCCCCAACCCAATTCAAATTTGGAGCTCAAAACGATCAAATCCCGGAATTCCGGGATCAGGCGGTTGTACCTCCTGACTGGAGAGGTTGCACCGCCTGGCAGAGCTCGAAGACTGAGCCCAGGCGGTGCCACCTCTTGACTGAGGCGGTTGCACCTCTCTGCTAGAGCTCGAAGACCGAGCTCAGGCGGTGCCACCTCTCTATCAGGGAGGTTGCACCGCCCAGTCTTGCTCGAAGACTGAGCTCAGGCGGTGCCACCTCTCTGTCATGGAGGTTGCACCGCCCAGTCTTGCTCGAAGACTGAGCTCAGGCGGTGCCACCTCCTGGCTGGGGAGGTTGCACCGCCCAGTCTCGCTGGGAGGCTTAGCCCAGGCAGTGCCACCTCCTGGCCTAGGCGGTTGCACCTCCTGGTGCAATCAGGGTCCGAATGGTTAGCTCCATTCGGCCCAATTTCAGTCTTTCAGGGGCCCAATTGCCCCAAGATTAAGCTAATGGGATCACCTCCCATTTTCCAACTTAATCAATGTGCTAACTACGATTAGATCTAAGACAATTTCTGCAGCTTTGCTTTGGTGCGTCAATCGCTTCTTCCGGCGAGTTTCCGGCGAACTTCCATCGATCATCCGATGAACCCTCGGTGATGCTTCTGCGGACTTCCGGCAAACTCCTGGACTTTGCGACGATCCACTTGGCGAGTTCCGACGAGCTTCGCTTGGCAAGCTTCTGGACTTCTCGGATCTGTTCTCGCAGAACCTCCGACGACCGTCCGAACTTCCGTCGAACTCTCGAACTTCCAATGTGATCATGAACTTGACTCCGGCGCAACTCCTACTGCTTGTCTAACTTTCATCGTAGTTAATCCTGCACACTTATCTCAACACATAGATTAGACAACAAATGACAATTGACTTCATCATCAAAATCCGAGATTCAACACTTTGGATAAGAATGATATGAATGTAACGTCAAAGACGACGTTTGAGCTTCTGTTTGGTATTTGTTATTGATATGCTCCGAAATGTTCCATATGCCGTTGATATGCTTCGGAACATTTCATACGCCACTGATAAGCTCCGAAACATTTCATTTGTTATTTATATACTCCGAAATGTTTCATTCATCATTGATATGCTTCGATATGTTCCATATGCCGTTGATATGCTTCGGAACATTTCATACGCCATTGATAAGCTCCGAAATGTTTCATTCATTGTTGATATGCTTCGAAATGTTCCATATGCCATTGATATGCTCCGGAACATTTCATATGCCATTGATAAGCTTCGAAATGTTTCATTCGTTGTTGATATGCTTCGAAATGTTCCATATGCCGTTGATATGCTCCGGAACATTTCATACGCCATTGATAAGCTCCGAAATGTTTCATTCATTGTTGATATGCTTCGAAATGTTCCATACGCCATTGATATGCTCCGGAACATTTCATACGTCATTGATAAGCTCCGAAATGTTTTATTTGTTATTGATATGCTCCGAAACGTTTCATTCGTTATTGATATGCTCCAATTACTCTATGCCCCATCTGTTATGAACCAAATATGTATGATTGAAATGACAATTGTGATTCTGCACCTAATGATATTACGTCTATGAATTCTTATATTCTGCCTTGCATTTTGAAATTTTATCTCTTTGGAAATTATCCTCTTTTGACATGGATATGTTAGTCACTTGCTGAGCTTTATATGCTCACCCCGTTGTTGTATAAATTTTTCAGGATAGCTCATCGCTTGCTTAAATGTTAAGATTGGGCTGAGGTAGTGGAAAGCTAAAAGATTTTGGGCAGATCTTTATTAGTATATATGTTTTTGTTGTATAAGCACACGCTGCATCTAATGAAATGTTGACGATGAATCTAAACATGTGGATGTTGTATAAGTTTAAAGGACCTCTCATGTTTAGGATTCTGGAATGTTAAGTTTAATTTGTGTAACGATATGAACTTATGGTAAACGTTGGTTTTGTGACTGTATAGACTCCCACACTTGTGAATTTATGTTGTGGTTATTAATTTGATGAGTTGGGTTCAGATTTTATGAATCATCGAGCAATGTGTTGTATGTTTATAAACTGCGCAGGTTTTATAGATACGAATTTGATAGAATATTTTTCAGTGTCCTCAAATGTTAGTTTGGATCTTGGATTGATTTGTTTTCTTGAATTTTAATATTATCGATATTTTAAGGGGCGTGATAATAACTCCCTTCACCATTTCTAGCAAAGGTTCACAATATCCCACAAACACTAGAGTACAAAAGGATAGTATGAACAATGAATAGCACATATCGGAAGCACACACGGAACAACAAAACGTACTTGTGCCTTTACGAGTCAATCCGAAGTAAGCAATAATCTTTCACAATTATATTCAGATTTGAAAGAAATTGAAAGCAAGGGCACATATGGAATCCAAGCAATCACATACAACTCAATTCAAATAAGAAGGTTAGATGAATTCGATATCCAAAGGAATGAAACTAGAATAGGCACACATCGAAAGCAAATGCGGAACAATGGGTTATACATGTGCCTATATAAGTCAATGTGATATAGCATAAACGTTACACAATATGTTCAGGAATGGTAATAATTTATAGACAAGAGCAAACAAGAGTTCAAACATTAATATAAGCCACAATTGAGTGAAGGGAACTGAACCAAATCTATTTCCAAACGAACGAAAACAGAAGATACGAAATCGATCAAAGCTCGATTTCTGATAGAATTCAAAAGGCTCATTGGATAAATACTTCAGATTGTCAATTATACTCCAATACCCTCAAGAAGGTTATTGTCAAAAGATATATCAATCTATTTTCTGTTGAAATAAGTTTCATACGAATCATGGTTTCCAACAAGGAGTTACCTTTGATTTGGTAACACAAGGTCAAAAATAAAATCACTATTTTGCAGAATTCATAGGGTCGGATTCAACAGATAATAGGGTAGGCATTTGAATTCTAAATTTGTTAATCTATATGTCAAAAGAAAGGTCTACAAGTCTATTTTCGAACGAAATTAGTTTGGTACAAATCAGAATTTCCAACAGGGACTTATAGGTATTTTAGTATCGAAAGGTCAGAAATTTTGATCCCTGTTCTGCAGCATCTATAGGCTCATTTGAAACAGACGTTTGGGTAAGTATTCGGTGTCCAAAATCTACAAAATCAGTGTCAAAAGAAAGATATAAGAGTCTAATTTCAAACGAGCTAGGTCCTGCCTGAATCCATATTTGGTGCTAAAAATTATAGCTGAAATAGTATATAGGGGTCAATTTACCAAAAAAATTTCAGATCATTGGTTTTATGTCCAAAGAGAGAAATATCAGGTTCTAAGCATAAATCTTTCAGAATCAATATAGGAACATAGACTAATATTTCTGTAGGATGGGGTTATAACACTTGCCTTTGAGAATTATGACCCCAATTGAGAAGATTTGAGTAAAAAACCTCAAAGCCCCAATTTTTTTCTTCTTCTTCTCCCTTTTTTTTTCCTCTTCTTCTTTCTTTCTTTCTCTGTTCATCCACGTAGCTGCCTTCTCTGGTTCCTTAAACGAAGGCAGAGAGGCTTAAACGGTGGGATTTATATTTTTATACATTTTGTAGTTTAATCCTTGTATTATTATATTTACAATTATTTTCTTAGAGTTTACATATAGGTCCTCAGATTTTTTTTTTTTTAACAAATCCTCCAAATCTAATGAATAAGTTCTCAGATTCATACTTTGGCTCTTTTATCAAATTTAAAATAGATACTTACATTACAACTAGAAACTTATACGAAAATTCAGAAATGAGGGATGTTACACAATCATGGTCTCTTCCTTCGTAAACACTCTCCACTTCAGCTTCATGCATTTATTGATGCCGATTGGGCAAACAACTTTGATGATAGAACATCCACATCGGGGTATATTGTTTTCCTTGGAGCTAATCCAATCAGTTAGAGTTCTAAGAAGCAAAAGACTATCGTACGGTCTACAACTAAAGTTGAATACCCGTGCCATAACCACTGTCACTACCAAATTTAATTGAGTCACAAATTTGCTTAAGGTACTCAACATCAACTCCACTCCTACAATATATTGTGATAATGTCGAAACTACCTATCTATGCACTAATCCGGTGTTCCACTCCTGCATGAAACATATTGCTATTGACTTCCACTTTGTGCAAGATCAAGTTGTCCGCCATCAACTACGAGTTTCTCATGTTCATTCGGTTGATCAATTAACTTTTTGCATTACATCGATCCAAGATTTGTGTCCTTGATAAGAGCACCATCTTGTAAGGGCATAATAGTAGATAATATTTCTTTAACTATATGAGAAAATCTCTCTACTCTATTGAGCGAAATCCTCCCTCGTAATCTGTATAAATAGGAAAGGAACATGTTAATGCAAATTAACTTCTTCTATAATAATATTTGTCTCTATCCCTTTTTTTCTAACATTTATCACGTCAAATTGACAAACAAATTTGACCATAATATTAACCACATACATAAGGAAAATTAGTTACACAATACGACCAAGAGATAAACCAGAAATTTCCAAATCTAAATAGAAAAATAACTAGCTTAATATATGTGGCGTTCATACTAATATTTTCAGTGCCTAGTTTGCCATCAATCATTGAGATTTTAACAATGGAAATGAGATTAGTTAAGTTTCAGTAAGAATCAAAAGTTGACTATCTCGAAGTGCATCAAGATGAAAATATATAATCATAAATCTAAAACTAATACAACAAAAGAGTTGTGGATCCAAAATCCTAATGATGTATTCACTATAATAATTGTGTAGCTCCATACACCCAAGAGCTCCACCTGGCATTCACTCATGTGATTTATTCATGGAAAAATATGTAGTTACAAGGAATATCGTAAGAAATGAAGACGTGGAAGCAAATAGAAACAAGGGATTATCCTCAATGAAAACGGCTCTCCAAGGATCAAATCCTAATGAGAAAAATCATTTTTCTCAACAGTTACAAGCACCAAGAAACAGAAGAGAAGCCCTAATATTACATGGTTTCTGCTTTGTTAGAATGGAAATTATGATGGAAGCATTCACATTCACAAAATAGTAAGCCACAACGTACATATTCTTGTTATTCAGAATATGTTTCATGAACTTCCGGAGACAGCATATGACAAGGTCTTACACAATTTGTGAAATGATAACTAAAAGTAAGGTCTTAATAGTCGAAGGGCCAGCCAGAATAATGCATCTGATTGATATCTTCCTGAACAGCAGTAGAACTACTCCCACCTGTCCCATTTGTGTTAGAGTTAGTGGTGATTGCAGTGCCATATGGCCAAAGAAAGGAGAAGAGATTTCTCCTGGCTTGGCTTTCTCCACCATTTTCCCTAGTAGTATAACTGTTGATGCTTGAACCATCACCAAAATACTGGTTTCTACTTCGTACATGATTTCCATGACCGGAGGCTTGGGATGGCAGCCTGTGGCGACAAACTGGGCAAGAATTGTGTCGGACTAACCAAGGGATGATGCAGTCTGAGTGATATAAATGCTTACATGGCATTTCACGTGCTTCAGATCCCAACTCAAATTTGTCTTTGCAAACTGGACAGTGTGAATCACCTCGAAGATGCCTCTGGTTGATCTTCACGATGGGCATGGCATCAATTGCTGATTGCGAAGCAGGTGGTGGGCCATGGTGGTTATTCCTGCTAAGCTGTTCGATGAAGTCTTCAAATCCAGAACCAAAAAAGTAGTGCCCCAAGTTAGCACGACTCATCCCAACTCCAGTGCCACCATTAAATAGAAGTTCAGTCTCTCCGTTAGATGTATGCAAAGGAAGCTGGCCACGAAACAGCAGCCAAGGCTCGAGTCCAAATCTTGTCCCATTTCCCATGGGAACACTGGGTCTACCATGGACATCAAACTCCCTGCTGCTTCCTCCCATTCTTTGCCTTATCAATGCAGAGAAGGCATCGATAATTCCAAACTGATTGTTGTGGTGATCATTAGAGTCCACTGCAAAATAATCAAATGGGTTCAGTCTGTCGTCTAGCTCATTCAGTTCTTGCACAAAGCCTCCATTACAGTTGGGGCAGGTCATGTCCCTTCCAAGTGGCTGAACTGCTCGACTGCAAACAAAACACCAATGTGTATTTGCTCTTGACATTTTCCTAGCACTTCAGATCACTATGAACTTGGAAAACTGAACACTTGTTTGAGTCAGACTGTATAGACTCCTGCACCTTCCAAGGTCAAAGTCATAATAGAACAATCACATAAAATTTACATAAAAAATGCAGTGTTTTCAGCCTCTCCAATCAAGCACCCGAGCAATTGAAGGAAAAAACAATGATGGCTTACATGGGCGCATAACCTTCAGTTTGCTGGTTATATAATAAAATATATTAGAGCACCAAGGATGAACCATAAACTAGTCTCAGAGAGAGAAAGAGAGAGCACATATCATCTGTTTGAACAACATCCACTCATGATAAACTCAGAGATGTCAATGCACTATCCAAATTTACAGCATAACATGTTAAAATAAGACAAACAAGAAAATGAAAGAGATATAGCACTAAGTATGACATCCAATTGAGTGTAAGGAAATTACAGATGCATATCCATAGACAACTATATCCCTAATAAATCAGGCTACACCATGACCAGTTTCAATAGGTAAAAAATTTGCAGAAATTCTTACTGTTAATCGTTTATCAACATTGCAAGTTATCGAACGTGAGCATCTTAGTAACAAATACAGAAGCTTCAGATCCTCCAACTCCAAAGTAAACAGAGTAATCTGATCTAACACTCAGATACAGGAGAGATCCCTCAAAATTCCTATTGTAAGTGCTTCTTGATTATGAGCAAGACTCTAGGCAGACCTAACATGCACCACCGTTATCATTATATTTGAGCTCCGAGGTTCTCATAAGCATTGGAGTATTAGCTACCACGTTGTTGTTGTCCTTGTACAATTTTCAGTGAATTTTGATTCTCGTCCAAAATTAGTAAAAATCTATTCTTCTTTCATAACAGTGTGGAATTACTATGTTAATAACAGCAAAATCATAATGATGACGTTATAGATTAACCATCAGTTTTGTGGTTTTTTCTTATAAAATTAAAGAGGGATATAATACAGGCACAGATTTATCCCCAAACATGGAATGTCAACCACTTGTATCCTCCATCGGAATTCATCATCCAAAAGGGGAAAGCAAGAAAGATCGAGAGTATAGAATGGCGATTAGCATCTACCATCAAAACAACGTTCAGAGGAGTAAAGAGGGTTACAGTACCTTGAGGAGGAGGCGTTGAAGATAAGGTGGGAGAGAGCGCAAGGGCAAGCCTTCCCACGACAGCCAGCCTAGCAAAAGGGTGAAGCGAAGAAGGGTTTCGCAAAGGGATAATGGAAGGGAATAGAGATAAATTTGGGATAAGGCATGAGATGCAGGTGATGAGAACAGGTCGGTGATGATGGAGACCTCTGGACTGCCGCAATCACTCGCCCAACTTTGTCACACGCATTTTGAACCTTCCGAGTAAGAACGTCTCACCGTTACAGAAGAATATCTATATCATATCTGGCTTAACCAATTTTACAGTAAGGTGTCTGATGAGACGGTGCCCATTATATGGGCCCGAAGATTACCCATTAATGCCGCTCCTTTACTTGTACGGAAGAACGGTACCCAAAAAAAAATTAAGGCTCTTTTATCAAAACAATTCGGATGATGGGTTTTACCTATATATTTTTTTCATGGTCTATTTTATTTAAAATTTTAAAAATATATTTTTTAATCAATTCGATCCTTTATATTAATCTGTCAACCTGATTCAAACCCCATCGACCTTTTATATTAATAATATTTTTTTATTAATATAAAATAATAATAAAAATTATTATCATATAATTATTATTTTTAGATCTGTCGGCTTGATCTAAAATAATAATATTTTTTTATCATATAATTATTCAAAATTATTTTTTATTTAAATTATCTAAAATTTTTAATTATGTATATCATTATAAATATTATTTTTAAAATTTATTTAAGATTAATTTATTAATATAATTGTATAAATTATCAATCCAGACCACTATGTTGGCTACAATATCACTACAAAAATGTAAATTATATTCTAAATATCTTATAAATAATAAAATATTATTATAATTTATATCACATAAACCTATTATCTTATGCTACTTGACAAATATTAGTCAGATAAAACTTTGGGATATATATTATCAATAATATTTACTAAACTTTTTAATCTAATTATATAAAAATTGATTCAATAATAAAAATAATTATAATAATTATTAAATATAAAAACTTTAATCAACACAAAAATTTATATGATGATAATAATCATGATAAAATAAAATTATTCTTTTCTGTGAAAATAAATATTATTGTATAATTTTTCTCTCGTGTATTTAATAACCACATAATTTTTCTAAAATAATAAATGAAAACTTAAATACCACAAGCAATTAAATTTGAAATACCAAATGTCAATCCAATTAAATTTTACAAATAATTTTTCATGTCATATGAAAAAACTAAAATATCCCTAATTTATTTTTTCTGTTATGATATTTTATAAATTATGTAAAAGACCCAAATAGATCAATCAACCCTATTCAATTGGGTAAGAGCCACAATGAATTGAAAAATCCTAAATATGACCATCTAAATTAGGCCTCAAAGCCAACCAAATCAATTAAACCATTGAGTGGGGGTTGGTCAAAATAAGGTTCAGTTAAAATTAGGATGGACCAAAGTCCAAATCTATCAAACTAAAATTTAGCTCGATCAAAATCTAAAAATTTATCAAAATCTAAAGCCCAAATATAAACGAAACTAAATCTAGTCAAAAAGTCAAAATTCAATCAAAAGGTAACATTTAGTCAAAATTAATTTTGACCTAATTTAAGTCCAAATTGAGGTGTTGCCTCAATCACACACCTCATCATGATTATTGCGGTTGTATGTTCCTCACCGATGGCTACTATTGACCAACATTGACCAACTAAATAGCAAACCAATTGCTATTGTCGCGTGACATCCACGTTGTGATGAGGACACTGTTAGGAATAAGTCAGCACTAAGAGGAAAGGGAGGTGAATTAGTGCAGTAGATAAAAATACGTCGGTTTAAAAATCTTCTTAGAATAAAAACTGATTTCGATACATTGAGTTTAACTCGAAAGCAAAAGAAAGTGTGTAATATGAAAGTTAAGCAAGTAAGGTAGTTTGCAATAAATGTAAATAGTAAAGCATAAATGCAAACCAGATTTTATAGTGGTTCAATCTTCGTGACCTACATCCACTCTATTGATTTCTCTTATGTCGAGGCCATCGGCATTCACTAAAGATCTTCCTTCAGCCATAATTTTTAGCACCAAACGTGGATTTAGACAGAACCTTGTTCATTTGAAATTAGACTCTTATATCTTTCTTTTGACACTGATTTTGAAAATTTTGGACACCGAATACTTACCCAAACGTCTGTTTCAAATGAGCCTATGGATGTTGCAAAACAAAGATCAAAATTTTTGACCTTTCAATACTAAAATGCCTATAAGTCCCTGTTGGAAATTCTGATTTGTACCAAACTAATGTCATTTAAACTAGACTTATAAACCTTTCTTTTGATATATAGATTGAAAAATTTAGAATTCAAATGCCTATTCTGCTATTTGTTGATTCCGCTCTATGGATTCTGTAAAACAGTGATTTAGTTTTGGACCTTTGGTCACTAAATCAATGGTAACTCCTTGTTGGAAACCTTGATTCGTATGAAACTTATTTCATCAGAAAATAGATTGATATATCATTCGATATTAGCTTTCTTAAGGGTATTGGAGCATAATTGATAATTTAAAGTATTTGTTCAATGTGCCCCTTGAATTCTGTCAGAAATCGAGCTTTGGTCGATTTCGCATATTCTGTTTCATTTGTTTGAAAATAGATTCCATTCAGTCCCCTTCACTCAATTGAGGCTTATGTTGGTGCTTGAATTCTGGTTTGATCTTGTCTATAAATTATTTACATTCTTGAATCCTTTTGTGTAACGTTTATGCTATATCGCATTGACATATATAGGCACATGTATATCCCATTGATCCGCATTTGCTTTCGATATGTGCCTATTCTAGTTTCATTCCTTGGGATATTGAATTCATCTAACCTTCTTATTTGAATTGAGCTATATATGATTGCTTGGAATCCGTGTATACTCTTGCTTTCATTTCATTCCAAATCTGAATACATTGTGAGAGATTGTTGCTTAAATTGTATTGACTCGTAAAGGCACATGTACGTTTGTTGTTCCGCGTGTGCTTCCGATATATGTTATTTATTGTTCATACTATCCTTTTGTACTTTGGTGTTGTGGGATAATGTGAACCTTTGCCAGAAATGGTAAAGGGAGTTATGCATAGAGCTTGTGATGCTCTACCGGCCCCCTCTAACTTCACCTAGACATGGGTAGATGGAGCTCCTAGACGTGGGAGACTTCTGTTTGGTGGTTATTTAGAAACATTTCGGAGCATATCAATAATGAATGAAACATTTCGGAGCTTATCAATGACGTATGAAATGTTCCGGAGCATATCAACGGCATATGGAACATTTCGAAGCATATCAACAATAAATGAAACATTTCAGAGCTTATCAATGATTTATAAAATATTCCGGAGCATATCAACGGCGTATGGAACATTTCAAAGCATATCAACAATGAATGAAACATTTCGGAGCTTATCAATGGCGTATGAAATGTTCCGGAGCATATCAACGGCATATGGAACATTTCGAAGCATATCAATAATGAATGAAACATTTCGGAGCTTATCAATGACATATGAAATATTTCAGAGCATATCAACGGCGTATGGAATATTTCGAAGTATATCAATAACAAATACCAAACAGAAGCTCAAACGTCGTCTTTGACATTGCATTCATATCATTCTTATCCAAAGCATGTACAGAAACACATAACCAAAGCTCTGCATATCATATCAAACATACAGAAGGTGTAGTGGGACCACAGACAGAATGTGATTCATCCATTTTTGAATAACTACCAGACAAAAGTCTCCCACGTTTGGGAGGTCTCTCACGTTTGGGAGCTCTATCCACCCACGTCTAGGTAAAGTCAGAGGGGGCCGGCAGAGCATCGCAGGCTCTATGTATAACTCCCTTTACCATTTTTGGCAAAGGTTCACAAATCCTACAAACCCCAGAGTACAAAAGGATAGTATGAACAATGAATAGCACATATCGAAAGCACACGCGGAACAATAAAACGTACATGTGCCTTTACGAGTCAATACGAAGTAAGCAATAATCTTTCACAATTGTATTCAGATTTGAAAGGAATTGAAAGCAAGGGCACATATGGAATCCAAGCAATCACATACAACTCAATTCAAATAAGAAGGTTAGATGAATTCGATATCCAAAGGAATGAAACTAGAATAGGCACACATCGAAAGCAAATGTGGAACAATGGGTTATACATGTGCCTATATAAGTCAATGTGATATAGCATAAATGTTACACAATATGTTTAGGAATGGTAATAATTTATAGGCAAGAGTAAATGAGAATTCAAATATTAATATAAGCCACAATTGAGTGAAGGGAACTGAACAAAATCTATTTCCAAACGAATGAAAACAGAAGATACGAAATCGATCAAAGCTTGATTTCTGACAGAATTCGAGAGGCTCATTGGATAAATACTTTAGATTGTCAATTATGCTCCAATACCCTCAAGAAGGCTATTATCGAAAGATATATCAATCTATTTTCTGTTGAAACAAGTTTCGTATGAATCATGATTTCCAACAAGGAGTTACCTTTGATTTGGTAACACAAGGTCAAAAACAAAATCATTGTTTTGCAGAATTCATAGGGTCGGGTTCAATGGATAATAGGGTAGGCATTTGAATTCCAAAATTTTCAATCTATAGGTCAAAAGAAAGGTCTACAAGTCTAGTTTCGAATGAAATCTATGTGGTACAAATCAGAATTTCCAACAGGGACTTATAGGTATTTTAGTATCGAAAGGTCAGAAATTTTGATCCCTGTTCTGCAGCATCTATAGGCTCATTTGAAACAAACGTTTGGGTATGTATTTGGTGTCCAAAATCTACAAAATTAGTGTCAAAAGAAAGATATAAGAGTCTAATTTCAAACGAGCTATGTTTTGCCTGAATCCACATTTGGTGTAAAAAATTATAGCTGAAAAAGTATATAGGGGTCAGTTTACCGAAAAAATTTCAGATCCTTGGTTTTATGTCCAAAGAGAGAAATATCAGATTCTAAGCATAAATCTTTCAGAATCAATATAGGAACATAGACTAATACTTCTGTAGGATGGGGTTAGAATACTTACCTTTGAGAATTATGGCCCTAAATGAGAAGATTTTAGCAAGAAACCTCAAAGCCCTAAATTTTTTTTCTTCTTCTTCCCCCTTTTTCTTCTCTTCTTCTTTCTTTCTTTCTCCTGTTCTTCCATGCAGCTGCCTTCTCTGGTTCCTTATGAACGAAGGCAGAGAGGCTTAAATGGTGGAATTTGTAATTTTGTGCATTTTGCAGTTTAGTCCTTATATTATTATATTTACGATTAGGTCCTCAGGGTTTACATATAGGTCCTCAGATTTTTTTTGTTGAACAAATCTCACAAATCTTATGAATAAATTCTCAGATTCATACTTTAGCTCTTTTATTAAATTTAAAATAGATACTTACATTATAACTAGAAACTTATACGAAAATTTCTTTAATTAGGGATGTTACAATAGGCGAGGGACGAAGCAAGCGAAACGGGTGCGATCATACCAGCACTTAAGCTTCGGATCCCATCAGAACTTCGAAGTTAAGCGTGCTTGGGCAAGAGTAGTACTAGGATGGGTGACCCCTTGGGAAGTCCTCGTGTCGCACTCCTTTTTGCGTCCCGAGATACGAAACATCTCCCGTAGGCCTCCGAGACGATTGTTTTGGGGCTCGGGGAGAGCTTTCCGGAATGGGGTCACAATAGCGATTCCGAGATCGTTCTAGAAAGTGTCGATGGTTGCGGCGCGCGCTTGCCGTGACCGATACACAATCGTTGGGCTAGGGCTCGGAGAGAGCTTGCAATAGGGGTTTCATAATCGTTCGAGAAAGCGCCAATGGTTTTGTGATGGGCAAGAGGCTCTGGACGTTGATGCGCCGGCCGCGACATGCACATAGGCGAGGGACGAAGCACCTGAAACGGGTGAGATCATACCAGCACTAAAGCTCTAGATCCCATTAGAACTCCGAAGTTAAGCATGCTTGGGCAAGAGTAGTACTAGGATGGGTGACACCCTAGAAAGTCCTCGTGTCACACTCCTTTTTGCGTCCCGAGATACGAAACATCTCCCTTAGGCCTCCGAGATGATTGTTTTGGGGCTCAGAATTTGCCGTGACCGCTACACAGTCAGTATCGTGGGGCTCGGATAGAGCTTTCCGGATTGGGGTCGCAATAGCGATTCCAAGATCGTTCTAGAAAGTGCCGATGGTTTTGGCGCACGTTTGCCGTGACCAATACACAGTCATTGGGCTAGGGCTTGGAGAGAGCTTGTTGCAATAGGGATTTCATGATCGTTCGAGAAAGCATCGACGGTTTCGTGACGGGCAAGAGGCTCCCGACATTGATGCGCCAGCCGTGATGTGCATATAGGCGAGGGACGAAGCAAGCGAAACGAGTGTGATCATACCAGCACTTAAGCTTCGGATCCCATCAGAACTCCGAAGTTAAGCTTTCTTGGGCGATAGTAGTACTAGGATGGGTGACCCCCTGGAAAGTCCTCGTGTCGCACTCCTTTTTGCGTCCTGAGATACGAAACATCTCCCGTAGGCCTCCGAGATGATTGTTTTGGGGCTCGGAATTTGCCATGACTGCTAAGTAGTCAGTATCGTGGGTCTCGGAGAGAGCTTTCCAGATTGGGGTCACAATAGCGATTCCGAGATTGTTCTAGAAAGTGCCGATGGTTTCGGCGTGCGCTTGCCGTGACCGATACGCAGTCGTTGGGCTAGGGCTCGGAGAGAGCTTGCAATAGGTATTTCGTGATCGTTCGAGAAAGCATCGACGGTTTCGTGACGGGCAAGAGGCTCCGGACGTTGATGCGCCAGCCGTGATGTGCACATAGGCGAGGGACGAAGCAAGCGAAATTGGTGCGATCATACCAGCACTTAAGCTTCGGATCCCATCAAAACTCTGAAGTTAAGCGTGCTTGGGCGAGAGTAGTACTAGGATGGGTGACCCCCTGGGAAGTCCTCGTGTCACACTCCTTTTTTTTATACAAGTCATAGACAAAGCCAAGTAACTCATAGAGTGCGAATGCGATAGTTATGACTACACATGCTGTAGATTATAACTACCTGTGGGTACATTATTTGGCATCATTCCCAAGATCTTTAGCTACTAGCAAAATTAAATTTGATAAAAATATATTTTTCTCTTCGGGTGAAGTGCTCGGTTTTGAGATCATGCTCCATAAAGGATCTTGAGTCTCTAATAATCTCTTTCAAGAGCTGAGCATTGTTTGTGTGTTGACATTCAAAGATTCTATTACATCTCTCCTTCCATATCCACCAAATAGCGCATCTGAAAGTAACCTTTGCCAGTTGTGTAAGAGGCCCTTTTCTTGAGAAACATTGCATAAGGTCGCCTAGTTCTTGGTGCAAGTTTGGTTGCGGTAGTCTATTGATTATGTGTCGCACTCCTTTTTGTGTCCCAAGATACGAAACATCTCCCGTAGGCCTCCAAGACGATTGTTTTGGGGCTCGGAATTTGCCGTGACCACTACGCAGTTAGAATCGTGGGGCTAGGGGAGAGCTTTCCGGAATGGGGTCGCAATAGCGATTCCGAGATCGTTCTAGAAAGTGCCGATGGTTTCGGCGCGCGCTTGCCGTGACCGATACGCAGTCGTTGGGCTAGGGCTCGGAGAGAGCTTGCAATAGGGGTTTTATGATCGTTCGAGAAAGCGCCAACGGTTTTGTGACGGGCAAAGAGGCTCCGGACGTTGATGCGCCGGCCGTGACGTGCACATAGGCGAGGGACTAAGCACCCGAAATGGATGAGATCATACCAGCACTAAAGCTCTGGATCCCATCAGAACTCCGAAGTTAAGCGTGCTTGGGCAAGAGTAGTACTAGGATGGGTGAAACCCACCCTAGGAAGTCCTCGTGTCACACTCCTTTTTGCATCCCAAGATACGAAACAAATCCCGTAGGCCTCCGAGACGATTGTTTTGGAGCTCGGAATTTGCCATGACTGCTACACAGTCAGTATCGTGGGGCTCGGGGAGAGCTTTTCGTAATGGGGTCGCAATAGCGATTTCGAGATCGTTCTAGAAAGTACCGATGGTTTCGGCGCAAACTTGTCATGACCGATATGCAGTCGTTGGGCTAAGGCTCGGAGAGAGCTTGCAATAGGGGATTCATTATCATTCGAGAAAGCGCTAACGGTTTTGTGACGGGCAAGAGGCTCCAGACCTTGATGCGCCGGCCGCGACGTGCACATAGGCGAGGGACGAAGCACCCGAAACGGGTGAGATCATACCAGCACTAAAGCTCTGGATCCCATCAGAACTCCGAAGTTAAGCGTGCTTGGGCAAGAGCAGTACTAGGATGGGTGACACCCTAGGAAGTCCTCATGTCACACTGCTTTTTGCGTCCCGAGATACAAAACATCTCCCGTAGGCCTCCGAGACGATTGTTTTGGGGCTCGGAATTTGCCGTGAACGCTACGCAGTCAGTATCGTGGGGCTCGGAGAGAGCGTTCCATATTGGGGTCGCAATAGCGATTCCGAGATCGTTCTACAAAGTGCCGACGGTTTCGGCGTACACTTGCCGTGACTAATACACAGCCGTTGGGCTAGGGCTCGGAAAGAGCTTGCAATAGGGATTTCGTGATTGTTCGAGAAAGCATCGACGGTTTTGTGACGGGCAAGAGGCTCCAGACGTTAATGCGCCAACCGTGATGTGCACATAGGCGAGGGACGAAGCAAGCGAAACTGGTGCAATCAAACCAGCACTTAAGCTCCGGATCCCATCAGAACTCTGAAGTTAAGCGTGCTTAGGCGAGAGTAGTACTAAGATGGGTGACCCCCTGGAAAGTCCTCGTGTCGCACTCCTTTTTGTGTCCTGAGATACGAAACATCTCCCGTAGGCCTCCGAGACGATTGTTTTGGGGCTCGGAATTTGCCGTGACCGCTAAGTAGTCAGTATCGTGGGGCTCGGAGAGAGCTTTCCGGATAGGGCTCGCAATAGCGATTCTGAGATCGTTCTAGAAAGTGCCGATGGTTTCGGCGTGCGCTTGCCGTGACCAATACGCAGTCGTTGGGCTACGGCTCGGAGAGAGCTTACAATAGGGATTTCGTGATCGTTCGAGAAAGCTTCGACGGTTTTGTGATGGGCAAGAGGCTCCGGACGTTGATGCGTCAGCCGCGATGTGCACATAGGCGAGGGACGAAGCAAGCGAAACGGGTGCGATCATACCAGCACTTAAGCTTCGGATCCCATCAAAACTCTGAAGTTAAGCGTGCTTGGGCGAGAGTAGTACTAGGATGGGTGACCCCCTGGAAAGTCCTCGTGTCGCACTCCATTTTACGTCCCGAGACACGAAACATCTCCCGTAGGCCTCCGAGACGATTGATTTGGGGCTCAAAATTTGCTGTGACCGCTAAGTAGTCAGTATCGTAGGGCTCGTAGAGAGCTTTCCGGATTGGGGTCGCAATAGCGATTCCGAGATTGTTCTAAAAAGTGCCGATGGTTTCGGTGTGCGCTTGCCGTGACCGATACGCAGTCGTTGGGCTACGGCTCGGAGAGAGCTGCAATAGGGATTTCGTGATCGTTCGAGAAAGCATCGACGGTTTCATGATGGGCAAGAGGCTCCGGACGTTGATGTGCCAGCCGCGATGTGCACATAGGCGAGGGACGAAGCAAGCGGAATGGGTGCGATCATACCAGCACTTAAGCTCCAGATCCCATTAGAACTCCGAAGTTAAGCGTGCTTGGGTGAGAGTAGTACTAGGATGGGTGACCCCCTGGGAAGTCCTCGTGTCGCACTCCTTTTTGCGTCCCGAGATACGAAACATCTCCCATAGGCCTCCGAGCCGATTGTTTTGGGGCTCGGAATTTGCCGTGACCGCTAAGTAGTCAGTATCGTGGGGCTCGGAGAGAGCTTTCCGGATTGGGGTCGCAATAGCGATTCCGAGATCGTTTTAGAAAGTGCCGATGGTTTCGCCGTGCGTTTGCCGTGACCGATACGCAGTCGTTGGGCTAGGGCTCGGAGAGAGCTTGCAATATGGATTTCATGATCGTTCGAGAAAGCATCGACGGTTTCGTGACGGGCAAGAGGCTTCGGACGTTGATGCGCCAGCCGCGATGTGCACATAGGCGAGGGACGAAGCAAGCAAAACGGGTGCGATCATACCAGCACTTAAGCTCCGGATCCCATCAGAACTCCGAAGTTAAGCATGCTTGGGCGAGAGTTGTACTAGGATGGGTGACCCCCTGGGATGTCCTCGTGTCGCACTCCTTTTTACGTCCCGAGATACGAAACATCTCCCGTAGGCCTCCAAGATGATTGTTTTGGGGCTCAGAATTGTTGAATCTCGGATTTTGATGATAAAATGAATTGATGGGTTAATTGATCTAATCTATATTATTGAGTTAAGTGTGCAGGAGTAACTACGATAACCAGAAAATACAAAGCAATAATACCGGAGTCAAGATCGATGGACGTTTAAGAGTCCGAAGAATCGTCGGAGATGTTGCCGGAACCAACCGCGAAGAAATCGGGAACCTATCGAAATTTTCGGAGGTTCGCCGAAGAGATCATCGGAGGTTCACAGAGATCACCGGGAAGGCTTGGCTACTCGTTAAAGTCATCACAAGATCGGGAGCTTGTAGGGAGTCCGTCGAAAGAAGTTCGTCGGAAAGCTCGCCGGAACAAGACTCGACGTTCGCGGTTGAAAAATTGCTTAAGATTTTTTTTTGTTATGTAGTTCACTTGTAATTAGGATTAGGATTAAGAGATAATCCTATATCCTGGTTAGGGGCCAATTGGGCCCAAAGTCAGATTTGGTTTGGGCTAAAATTAAGCCAAACCAGTGAATCGGAGAGCCAGGTGGTGGCACCGCCTGGGCTGGGCGGTGACACCTCCTGGGCTGGGCGGTTGCACCGTCCAGCACCCGAGCGCTGGGCGGTGGCACCGCCAGCATCGGGAACATAAGAGAATTCAAATTTTTTGGAGCCCAAATTTGAATCCTCTTGAGGCCTATAAATACCCCTCAAGTCTCAACTGAGAACACAACTCTTTGAGTAGCAAGTGATTGAGAGAAAAGTCTTAGAAGAGTCTTTGCCTTTCTTGTTTTCAATTTGCTAGAGAGTTCTCCTCCTTCTTTCTTGCTGAAGATTTGTAAGAGGTTGAACTGCTTGTAAAAGGTTGTAAGAGGGGTATTTGCCCTTCCATTTCAAGAGATTTGCTAGTGGAAGGTGGGAGCCTCATCGAAGAGGGGCCTCGCAAGTGGATGTAGGTCATTTGACCGAACCACTCTAAAATCGACGTGATCTCTGGTTTGCATTTCATTATTGCTATTTACATTACTGCAAACCTTCTTACATGCTTTAGTTCCATATTACCTTTGCTGTGCAACTTTAAGAATACGCTTTCAAGTTAAGCTTTTCAAGTTCCGTTCTTATCGTACGAAAGATTTGTCGAAAACCAACGTTTTAATTCGCTGCACTAATTCACCCCCCTCCTCTTAGTGCTGCTTCGATCCTAACAATTGGTATCAGAGCAAGGCTCACTCTTATATTTGGTTTAATACCCAAGAGAGATGGCTTACTCCGGCATGAATGAGGGTCATTCTATCACACGTCCACCCTTGTTTAATGGGTCGGATTATACTTATTGGAAGACTCGGATGAGGATCTTCCTCATTTCTATGGATTTCGAGCTTTGGACTATTGTTGAAAACGGATTTCAAAAATCTTCTCTTCCGATGAGCGAATGGAATGAATCGGAGAAGAAGGTTTTTGCTTTAAATGCAAAGGCTATGAATGCCTTGTTTTGTGCACTAGATAAAAATGAATTTAATCATGTTTCAATTTGTGATTCAGCCTTTGATATTTGGAGAACTCTTGAGGTCACTCATGAAGGCACTAGCCGAGTGAAAGAGTCCAAAATCAACATCCTTGTGCACTCTTACGAACTTTTCCAAATGAAACCAAGTGAGTCCATCGGAGACATGTACACCCGGTTTACGGATGTCATCAATGGACTCAAAGCTCTTGGTAAAGATTTTACTAACTTTGAACTAGTAACTAAAATCTTAAGATCCCTCCCTAAAAGTTGGGATCCAAAAGTTATGGCCATTCAAGAGGCCAAAGACCTTAAAGCATTCCCTCTTGAAGAACTCATTGGGTCTTTAATGACCTACGAAATGACATGTCAAGCTCATGACGAGCTCGAGAACCCCCTTCCAAAGAACAGGAAGGATATGACACTCAAATCACAAAAAGACCACTTGAAAGGAACATCAAGTGATGAGGATAGTGACAATGACATTGCACTTTTGACTCAAAAATTTAAAAAATATTTAAGAAATAACAAATTTAAAAATAATACAAAAAATAAATTTGAACAAAAGAAGGACCAAGTGATTTGCTATGAATGCAAAAAACTGGAACACTACAAGAACGATTGTCCTCAAGCCAAAAAGAGAACATCAAAGAAGGCGCTCAAGGCAATGTGGGATGATTCAAGTGCGTCCGAAGAAGAGGAGTCCAACACCGAGCAAGTTGCTCATTACGCGCTAATGGCTTTAGAAGAAGAGGTATGTGATTTATTTAATGAAGATTTATCTTTTGAAGAACTCTCTATCGTTTTTCATGAATTATTTGATGAATGTAGAACTGTTAGCAAGAAGTTAAGTATCTTAAAGAAAGAGCATGCTTTGCTACAAGATAAGTTTGATAGTCTTCAAACTCCTCCATGCTCTAAGTGTGAGCATTTAGAAGCAATAAAAAATGAAAATTTGCTTCTTAAAGAAACCTTAAACAAGTTTAAGGTTGGTAGCAAAGGATTAGATATGATCCTTGCACACAAGGGTCACGTCGCAAATAGAAATGGAATTGGATTTGTAAAAGGATTACATCAAAATCCTACCACTTTCATAAAAGGACCTACATTACATGTTTCCTCTTATATGAAATGCAACTTCTGTTGCAAATCCGGACATATTGCCTACAAATGTCCATTTAGGAAAATTAGTTCACAAAAATTAATATGGGTTCCTAAAGGAACAATAAAGGATTCAATAATAAATAACAAAGTTAGTGGATCAATTTTTTAGGCACCCAAAATCAAATGGGTACCTAAAAGTCATCCTCTTTTGTAGACAAACCCACAAGCTAGGAGCAAGAGATAGTATCTCGATAGTGGATGCTCAAGACATATGACTGGAGATCCATCTCATTTCTCTATGCTCACTAGCAAAGAAGAAGGGTACGTCACCTTCGGAGACAACAACAAAGGCAAAATCATTGGCAAGGGAACTATTGGTAACAAATTTAGTTTTTCCATTGATGATGTTTTACTAGTTGATGGATTGAAACATAATCTCTTGAGTATTAGTCAACTATGCGATAAAGGTTATATCGTTAGATTCGAATCAAATATGTGTATTATCGAAAAACCAAACAATAACTTGACTATGATTGCATTAAAACAAAATAATGTCTACACCATCAACCTTGATGAACTAAGTAATGAAATGTGCTTCTCCGCTCTAAATGATGATGCTTGGCTTTGGCATAGGAGATTAGGCCATGCAAGCATGAAACTAATATCTAAGATCTCATCTAGAGATTTAGTACGAGGGATTCCAAATATGAAGTTTACTAAGGACAAAGTATGTGATGCATGTCAACTAGGTAAACAAATAAAAACTAGTTTCAAACCAAAAAATCAAATTAGCACCACTAGACCACTACAATTGATCCATTTGGATTTATTCGGACCAATTGACACAACAAGTCTAGGAGGAAGCAAATATGCGTTTGTAATTGTGGATTACTATACTAAGTACACTTGGACCTATTTCTTAGTCCACAAAAGTGATTGCTTCAAGTGCTTCTCTAAATTTTGTAAACTCACTCAAAATGAAAAATGTTTCATGATTTCATCAATTCGGAGTGATCACGGTGGCGAATTTCAAAACTGTGACTTTCAAAATTTTTGTGAAGTTAATGGATACAATCACAACTTCTCCACTCCGAGGAATCCCCAACAAAATGGAGTAGTTGAAAGAAAAAATAGAAACCTACAAGAAATGGCAAGAACTATATTAAATGAACATAGTTTACCTAAGTATTTTTGGGCCGAAGCCATAAATACGACTTGCTACATCATAAATAGAGTCCTAATAAGACCATCCTTATCAAAAACTCCCTATGAATTGTGGGATAACAAAAAACCAAATATTTCCTATTTTAAAGTTTTCGGTTGTAAATGCTTTATTTTGAATGAAAGGGATGTCTTAGGAAAATTTGATGTTAAATCCAATGAAGGCATCTTTCTTGGTTACTCTTCCGTTTCTAAGGCTTTTCAAGTTTTTAACAAAAGAACGTTAGTAATAGAAGAGTCTATTCATGTAGTTTTTAATGAAATTTCTAATTTAAAGAAAAATAATTTTGATGATGATCTTGGTTTTGATAATTTGAATTTAAATGAACCTCCTCCTCAAAATAGCAACTTGGATGCACCTTCTTCTAAAATTTCCTTACCCAAGGAATGGAAGTATATAGATGCTCATCCAAAGGAGCTAATTATAGGAGATATATCAAAAGGGGTTCAAACTCGTTCCTCTTTCAAGAATTTTTGTGCTAATGCCGCCTTCCTTTCTCAAATTGAACCTAAATGCATTGACGAGGCCATAAAAGATGATTTTTGGGTTATTGCAATGCAAGAGGAATTGAATCAATTTGAGAGGAATAAGGTATGGAAGCTTGTTCCTAGACCTAGTGACCATTTAGTCATTGGTACTAAATGGGTCTTTAGAAACAAGCAAGACGAAAATGGTATCGTGGTTAGAAACAAGGCTAGATTAGTGGCCAAAGGTTTCAACCAAGAAGAAGGTATCGATTACGAAGAAACCTTCGCTCCCGTGGCTCGATTAGAAGCCATAAGGATGCTCCTTGCCTATGCTAGTAGTAATAATTTTAAACTATTTCAAATGGATGTCAAAAGTGCTTTCTTGAATGGTTTTATTTCCGAAGAAGTATATGTCGAACAACCTCCCGGATTTGAAAATTCTCTTCTTCCTAATCATGTATTCAAATTACCTAAAGCTCTCCATGGCTTGAAACAAGCTCCTAGAGCTTAGTATGAAAGGCTTAGTTCCTTTCTTATTTTAAATAATTTTACTAAAGGCAAGGTTGATACTACATTGTTTATTAAACATTTTGAAAATAATTTTCTTATTGTGCAAATTTATGTTGACGATATTATTTTTGGCTCTTCGGATGAATCACTATGTGAATCATTTGCCAAATGTATGAGTCATGAATTTGAAATGAGTTTAATGGGTGAATTAACTTTCTTTTTGGGATTACAAATCAAACAACTTAGTGATGGTATATTTCTTAACCAATCTAAATATACATTAGAATTTTTAAAACGATTTAAATGGATAATTCAAAAGCAATAAACACCCTTATGAGTACTGCGACTAAGTTAGATATGGATGAAAATAGTGAAAATTTCGATAAAAAAACATATAGGGGAATGATAGGTAGTCTACTCTACCTCACCGCGACTAGACCGAATATTATATTTAGTGTAGGACTTTGCGCTAGGTTTCAATCAAATCCTAAATTATCTCATCTTAAAAGTGTTAAAAGAATATTTAGGTATCTTAAAGGAACTCCAAATCTAGGACTGTAGTATCCAAAATCTGAAAAATTTGATTTAATAGCTTATGCAGATGCCGATTTTGGCGGATGCAAGATAGATAGAAAAAGTACATCTGGAACATGCCAATTTTTAGGACATGCACTTGTTTCTTGGACTTCCAAGAAACAAAATTCAGTTGCACTATCTATGGCGGAAGCCGAATACATTGCTGCAAGTGCATGCTGTGCACAAGTTGTTTGGATGAAAAATACATTAGAAGACTATGGAATTCACTTTAAAAACATTCCCATAAAATGTGATAATACTAGTGCCATATGTCTTATTAAAAATCCAATTCAGCACTCTAGAACTAAGTACATCGACGTTAGGCATCATTTCATACGCGATCACGTCCTTAACAATGATGTTGTATTAGAATTTATTGACACAAAGCATCAATTAGTAGATATTTTTACAAAAGCCTTAAATGAAGACCAATTTGAATTCATCCGAAGGGAATTAGGCATGTTAAATTGTCCCTAAAATGAGCTTCACGAAAAATGACTCGTCCTTTTCCTTTCTTTTGTGAATTTGATTTCTTCCTTCTTCTTCAATTCAAAATGATCCATTAAAGTATAACTTATTATCTTGAGGGAAAAAGCTAAACAAAAGGGAGGAAGAAAAATTTTTTTTCTTTCCTCCGCGGGATGCCAGCGGTGGCATCGCCAGATCCGGCGGTAGCACCGCCTGAGCGCTCGGGCGTTAGGCGGTGACACCGCTCGGTTTGGCGGTGGCACCGACCAAGCGACCCTTATTAACCCGAGGGGTTAGGGCCGACGGTGACACCGCCCCCAACCCGAAGAAAAAGCTCTCAAAGCCCTCTCGCATTCCCCCTAACCCTCATTCTAACTCTTAGAAGCATTGGAGAAGGATTCTTGGTGGTCCAAGCTCTCCATCTCTCAACCTAATCTCCATAAGGTAACACTTGAAATCCCTCTTTTCTTTTCTCTTTCTCTTGCTTATTTTTCACAATTTCATCATCATCTTGTCTAGATAATGGCTCCTAAGAGATCAAAAGGAAAAAGGATTGAAGGAGATTCATATGACCATGATCTTTTTAGATCAAAAGAGGTAGCCCTTAGCTTTGTTGAATCTCATATTTTGATGATGAAGTCAATTGTCATTTGTTGTCTAACCTATATGTTGAGATAAGTGTGCAGGATTAACTACGATGAAAGTAAGACATGCAACAGGAGTTGCGCCGGAGTCATGACAATGATCACGTTGGGAGTTCGAGAGCTCGACGGAAGTTCGGACTGTCGTCGGAAGTTCTGCAGGAACAAATTCGAGAAGTCCATAAGCTTGCCAAAGAAGCTCATCGGAACTCGCCAAGTGTATCGTCGCAAGTCCAGGAGTTTGCCAGAAGTCCGCAGGAGAATCACCGAGGGTTCATCGGATGATCGACGGAAGTTCGCCGGAAACTCGCCGGAAGATGCGATTGACGCACCGGAGCAAGCTGCAGAAATTGTCTTAGGATTTATCATAGTTAGCACAATGATTAAGTTGGTAATGGGAGGTGATCCCATTGGCTTAATCTTGGGGCAATTGGGCCCCTGAAAGACCCAATTTGGGCCGAATGGATCTACCCATTCGGACCCTGATTACTGTAGGAGGTGCAACCGCCCAAGCTAGGAGGTGCAACCGCCTGGGCTAAGTCTCCCAGGGAGACTGGGCGGTGCAACCGCCCCAGCCAGGAGGTGCAACCGCCTGGGCTCAGTCTCCAAGCGAGACTGGGCGGTGCAACCTCTCCTGACAGGAGGTAGCACCGCCTGAGCTCGGTCTTCGAGCTCTAGCAGGCGGTGCAACCGCCCTAGTCAGGAGGTGCAACCGCCTGAGATCGGTCTTCGAGCTCTGGCAGAGAGGTGCAACCGCCCCTGATAGAGGTGGCACCGCCTAGAGGCTCAGTCTTCGAGCTCTGCCAGGCGGTGCAACCGCCCCAGTCAGGAGGTGCAACCACTTGATCTCGGAATTCCGGGAATTAACAATTTTGAGCTCCAAATTTGAACTGGGTTGGGGCCTATAAATACCCCACCCATTCAGCACTGAAAGGAAGCAACTAACACTCAAAATCTTGACATCTTTTTGTGATTCTTAGAGTTCAAAATTGTTGTAAAGGCCAAAAGTTCTCCTCCCTCTGTTCTTCAAGTTTTGAGTTGTAAAGAGAGGAGAGAAAATTTCTATAAGGGTTGTCTCCTAAGCCCGTCAAAAGGAGTGAAACTGTAAAAGGGTGGTTGGCCTTCGCCTATTGAAGGAAGGCCTCTAGTTGATGTCGATGACCTCGTCGGTGGAGGAAGCCAAAAGTGGAGTAGGTCAAGATTGACCGAACCACTCTAAATCTCAGTTTGCATTTACTTTGAGCATATTATCTCTACTGCAAACCTCCTCTAAAGCTTACTACCTTCTGCGCTTTTACGATCGGGTTTCAAACCTTTTACTTTCCGAATCAGCGTTTAGATGTAAATCTACTTTTTTATACGATCATCATATTGCATATTGCGTTTACGTTTTGAGCTTTACCATAACTGCAAACTACCTTCATACTCTTGCTTAAACTACATCTTGCCTAATCAAGTGATTTATGAATCAGCACTTAGACGTAAATCAGTTTCTTCGTACGAACATTGGATTTCAACTTGCGCCTATATTCTAGTTTTCATCATAGCTGCAAACTCCCTACATAGATTAACTTTAATATCATCTTGCTTAGAATCAGATTTTACACAGAAATCATTTTTATCGTTCGAACGCAGCTTTCGATTTTAATCGCAGAAAGTTTTCCGCTGCACTAATTCACCCCCCCCCCCCCCCTCTTAGTGCTCTCGATCCTAACAATTGGTATCAGAGCGGGGTTAACTCTCAAATGGATTAAAACCCTAGAGAGATGGCTTATGCCGGAAACCAAGAGGGCCATTCTATTACACGTCTACCCATGTTCAATGGGACGAACTACACCTATTGGAAGACCCGAATGAGGATCTTTCTTATTTCTATGGATTTTGAACTTTAGAATCTTGTCGAAAATGGTTTTTCAAAGTCTTCTCTTCCAATGATCGATTGGAATGATTTGGAGAAGAAGGCTTTCGCTCTTAATGCAAAGGCTATGAATGCCTTATTTTGTGCACTTGATAAAAACGAGTTTAATCGTGTTTCGATTTGTGAAACCACATTTGATATTTAGCACACACTTGAAGTGACTCATGAAGGCACAAGTAGAGTGAAAGAGTAAAAAATCAATCTTTTGTTACACTATTTTGAACTTTTCCGGATGAAACCGAGTGAGACTATTGGCGACATATTTACCCGATTCACGGATGTCATCAACGGTCTAAAAGGACTCAGAAAAAGTTTTTCGGATTTTGAGCTCGTAAATAAGATTCTAAGATCCCTTCCTAAGAGTTGGGATCCTAAAGTCACTGCTATTCAAGAGGCGAAAGATCTAAACAACTTCCCTCTTAAAGAATTAATTGGGTCATTAATGACCTACGAGATGACTTGCAAAGCTAATGAAGAGCAAGAAGATATCATTCCAAAGAACAGGAAGGATATGGCACTTAGAACTTTAGAAGACCACTTGAAAGAAAACTCAAGTGATGAGGACTATGACGATGACTTGGCACTTATAACAAGAAAATTTAAAAAATTTATTAAAAGAAACAAGTTTAAGAATGTGACACGGGAGTGTCTAATTTACTACAATCTGATTATATGAGCCTTGATTATGATCTAGTATCTTTTTCAGTCAATAATGATGCCTCATAATCTTTATCTCAGCACACAAAAAAAATGACAGCTCATCAGCATATTCTCTGCACAAAGTTAAAGCTGTTTCAAGGTGCTTTTCTTCAAGACAAAGGAATGCATTAAAGGAGTTGGTTGGCAGCTGTGAACATTTCTTCATTACCAATGAGTGTATTAAAATAGTTGGTTAGAAGCTCTAAACACTTAATTTCGAAATTCCCTATGCATGAAGGGTTGTTTCATGCACTAGTATTTATTTTGGTGTTTAGGACTTAGAAACGATTTTTAGAAAACTAAGGATATTGGCAGAAGCTCTCTTGGAGTGCTCTTTTGAACTCTGTATCTCTTGGATGCATCCTTGAGTGGTGAGTCTTTCGCTTTCAGTTCTGTATCCTTGTTTATTATCATTAGGGTGGTGATCTTCTGTATCCCTTTTGATTTTTAAACTCGGTGGTGAGCTATATATCGTTTTATCAAAGTTTCTTCAAAAGTGCGTTCCTTGCCTTTTGTGACATTTTCTATTTGAACAACTGTTATATTGGTTTTCTATCGACATCCATTCTGCATTTTACCCTCCCCGGTATCAGTTTGGTATCAGAGCTAAAGGCTAGAGGTCATGGCAAGGCGGAATGGAAAAGATGTAGTTGGTGAAGATAGCGACCATGGAGATGACGCTGAGTCGTTGAGGCTGCAGCTACAAAAATTGCTGCGTAGCCTACAAGAAAAAAATGAAATAATCGACGAACTTCAAAGTAGACACAACCAGCATGAAAATGACGCTCGACAGTTTACTTCTGATGATGAAACACCTCATCTTCCAAGGGAGTCAAGAAGATGTCGGAGAAGAAATGAAGTCCAAGACGAGTGGCAGAATAAATATAATCCCAGATTTGATATTCCAGAATTTGAAGGGAAAATAAATGTTGATGACTTTATCGATTGGCTTAATACAGTAGAAAGAATCTTCGATTTTCATGAACCACCAGAACAAAAGAAGGTCAAACTTGTGGCACTCAAACTCAGGTGGAATGCATCTTTTTGATGGGAAAATCTGAAGAAACAAAGAGAACGTGAGGGGAAGAGTAAGATCGTTACATGGGAGAAAATGAAAAGGGAGCTAAAGAGAAAATATTTACCTGATAATTATAGACAAGAGATCTTTCTCAAAATACATGATTTCAAGCAAAAAGATCTTAGTGTGGAGGAGTACACTGCAGAATTTGATAATTTGATGTTAAAAGGAGAGCTTGTGGAACCGGAAGAGCAAACAATTGCAAGATACTTAGGAGGTCTGAAGTATGAGATTGCTAAAGTTGTTCAGTTACAGCCATATTGGTCTTTAAATGATGTGAGCAAGCTGGCATTAAAAGTTGAAAAGCAACAGAAGTTTGAAAAGAGTTTTCGTTATGGCTCAAAAGAAGGCTACACAAAAGGAGGAAGTTCCAAGCCTACTGTCCAAAGCAAGGTGATATCGAAGGTGCAAGAAAAGGGTGAAGAGTCTTTTGGCAACAAAAAAACACCTAATTCTTCTACCCCAAGTGGTCGAAAATGCTTCAAATGTCATGGTTTTGGGCATATTGCTTCGGATTGTCCAAATAGGAGGATTGTAACTTTGGTTGAAGATCATAGTGATGGAGGCGAAGATGAAGCTGACGACGAACCAAAATACGATGATGATGAGGAAGAGATTACTTATGCTGATCATGGTTTGTCTATTGTATTGCAACGTAGTTTACAAGTGTCATATGTGGCCGATGATGAAAGTTGGGTGAGAAAAAATGTGTTTCACACTAAATGCACTTCTCTTGGCAAGGTGTGCTTGGTGATCATCGACAGTGGCAGTTTTGAGAACGTGGTTTCTTTAGAGATGGTGCAGAAGCTGAAGTTGGATACGATCCCTCATCCACATCCATACCAATTATGTTGGTTGCAAAAAGGAAATGACATCAAGGTAACTAAAAGATGTTTAGTTTCATTTTCTATTGGCAAGTATTATAAAGATAAAGTGTGGTGTGATGTTGCCCCTATGGATGCTTGTCATTTACTATTGGGAAGACCTTGGCATTATGATAGAAGAGTGTTGTATGATGGTTATAAACATACTTATTCTTTTAAAGTGAATGAAAAAAAGATTATCTTAGCTCCATTACAACCTTCCGAAATCAGTGCGCCAAAGAAGGAAGTTAGTGCTTTTATTTCTTATAGAGAATGCAGATATGAATTGGACAAGGGCGGTCATGTTTTGGCCCTAATGGTAGTAGAGGAGAACGAACAGCATAAGGAGACACCGAAAATCATGCAACCAATCCTAGAAGAATTTCAAGATGTTATACCGGAAGAGATTCCACATGGCCTTCCACCTTTGAGAGACATTCAACATCACATTGATCTTATTCCGGGGGCTGTTCTACCTAATAAGGCTGTGTACAGAATGAGTCCTAAAGAACATGAAGAACTTCAAAGGCAAGTTGATGAATTAGTGAAAATGGGGTTAATTCGGGAGAGCATGAGTCCTTGTGCAGTTCCAGCTTTGTTGGTGCCTAAGAAAGATGGTTCTTGGAGAATGTGCGTGGACAGTCGCACCATCAACAAAATCACAGTGGACTATCACTTTCCTATTCCAAGGTTCGATGATTTACTTGATTAATTGTGTGGTGCTTATATTTTCTCTAAAATTGATTTGAGGAGTGGCTATCACCAAATAAGAATGAGGCCTGGAGATGAATGGAAAACAGCGTTTAAAACTAGAGAAGGCTTATATGAATGGTTGGTTATGCCATTTGGACTATCTAATGCTCCTAGCACATTCATGAGATTTATGAATCACATACTTAAGCCATGCATTGGAATATTTGTTGTTGTTTATTTTGACGATATATTGGTGTACAGCAAGAGTGAAGAGGAGCATATGAGTCATCTGAAAGAAATCTTTCTTATTTTGAGGCAGCAAAAACTTTATGCTAATATAAACAAATGTGATTTCTTTACTTCTAGTGTGGTGTTTTTGGGGTATGTTGTTTCAAAAGATGGAATCATGATGGATCAAAGTAAGGTTGAAGCTATTCTCAATTGGCCAACACCTGCTTCATTACATGATGTGAGGAGTTTCCATGGCTTAACATCTTTTTATAGAAGATTCATCAAGAGTTTCAGCTCTATTGTCGCTCCAATCACCGAATGTCTGAAATGTGACAAATTCAAATGGACTAGTGAGGCTAACGATGCTTTTGAGCTTTTGAAAAGAAAGGTTACTGAGGCTCCTATCTTAGTTCTACCAAATTTTGATAATGTGTTTGAAGTTGAATGTGATGCATCTAATGTGGGAATTGGTGCTGTTTTGAGTCAAGACGGAAGGCCCATTGCATTTTTTAGTGAAAAGCTGAATGATACAAGAAAGAAATACTCTACTTATGATAAGGAGTTTTATGCGATTTATTGAGCTTTGTCTCATTGGAGTCAATATCTTCTCGCCAAGCCATTTGTTCTATATTCTGATCACGAGGCATTAAAGTTCATTAATCATCAGCACAAGCTAAACAAGAGGCATGCAGCTTGGGTGGAGTTCTTACAATCTTACAACTTTACAATCAAGCACAAATCTGGTGTTCAAAATGTAGTTGCTGATGCATTGAGCAGAAAGCATTCTTTATTATCAACAATGGACGTCAAAGTGGTTGGATTTGAAACATTCAAAGATCTATATGATAATGATGTGGATTTTGGCTCAATATGGCAGAATTGTAAATCAGGTTCCTTTCAACAATTTTTTATCTTTGATGGTTTTCTTTTTCGAGCTAATGCGTTGTGTGTTCCATCTTGTTCTTTGAGACAAGTAATTCTAGCTGAAGCTCATGGTGGTGTTTTGGGAGGACATTTCGGTAGGGATAAGACTCTAGCTCTTGTTCAATCAAATTTCTACTGGCCTAAAATGTTCAGAGATGTGGATAGACATGTGAAGCAATGCCGAATGTGTCATTTGGCAAAAACAAGAAGTCAAAATTCTGGTTTGTACACTCCCTTGCTAGTGCCAAATGCTCCATGGGAGGATGTGAGTCTTGATTTCATTTTGGGACTGCCAAGAACTCAAAGGAACAAGGATTCTATCATGGTTGTTGTTGACAGATTTTCAAAAATGTCTCACTTTGTTCCATGCAATAAATCAAATGATGCATCTCATATTGCTGATTTATATTTTAAGGAGATTGTTAAATTGCATGGTATTCCAAGAACTATGGTGTCTGATCGAGATTCAAAATTTGTTAGTCATTTTTGGAGAACTCTTTGGAGGAAGCTGGGTACTTCTTTGAATTTCAGCAGCTCGCATCATCCACAAACTGATGGGCAAACTGAGGTAACAAACCGAAGCTTGGGAAATTTGCTTAGAAGCTATGTTGGCAAGAATATTAAGCAATGGGATGTCATTCTTCCACAAATTGAGTTTGCTTACAATCGTTCTATGTATCATAGTATTGGTAAGAGTCCTTTTGAGGTAGTTTATGGTGCTAATCCTGCTGGTCCTTTGGACTTAATCCCTCACTCTATAACAAGGCAATTTAGTGGAGATGCTGATGAAAGAGCTAAGCAGATAAAGAAGCTGCATGAGGGTGTGAAAGCAACCATTGAGAAGCAAAATGAGAGGTACATGCATGCTGCCAACAAACACAGAAAACATGTGGAGTTTAATGCAGGTGATTTAGTCTGGATTCATCTAAGGAAGGAGAGGTTTCCATCGGGCAAATTTGGAAAATTGAAACCAAAGGCTGATGGTCCATTCAAGGTGCTTAAGAGAATTGGCAGAAATGCTTATGAGATAGAGCTACCTAAAGATTACGGAGTATCCCCAACATTTAATGTGGCTGATTTGAGTCCTTTTTATAATCATGTTGATGAATCAAACGAAGACTTGAGGACAAGTCTCAATCAAACTTTGGAAGACCACTTGAAAGAAAACTCAAGTGATGAGGACTATGACGATGACTTGGCACTTATAACAAGAAAATTTAAAAAATTCATTAAAAGAAACAAGTTTAAGAATGTGACACGGGAGTATCTAATTTACTACAATCTGATTATATGAGCCTTGATTATGATCTAGTATCTTTTTCAGTCAATAATGATGCCTCATAATCTTTATCTCAGCATACAAAAAAAATGACAGCTCATCAGCATATTCTCTGCACAAAGTTAATGCTGTTTCAAGGTGCTTTTCTTCAAGACAAAGGAATGCATTAAAGGAGTTGGTTGGCAGCTGTGAACATTTCTTCATTACCAATGAGTGCATTAAAATAGTTGGTTAGAAGCTCTAAACACTTAATTTCGAAATTCCCTATGCATGAAGGGTTGTTTCATGCACTAGTATTTATTTTGGTGTTTAGGACTTAGAAACGATTTTTAGAAAACTGAGGATATTGGCAGAAGCTCTCTTGGAGTGCTCTTTTGAACTCTATATCTCTTAGATGCGTCCTTGAGTGGTGAGTCTTTCGCTTTCAGTTCTGTATCCTTGTTTATTATCATTAGGGTGGTGATCTTCTGTATCCCTTTTGATTTTTAAACTCGGTGGTGAGCTATATATCGTTTTATCGAAGTTTCTTCAAAAGTGCGTTCCTTGCCTTTTGTGATATTTTCTATCTGAACAACTGTTATATCGGTTTTCTATCGACATCCATTCTGCATTTTACCCTCCCCGGTATCAGAATGACACTAAAAATAAACTTGAACCCAAGAAGGACCAAGTTATTTGCTATAAGTGCAAAAAGCCAGGATACTACAAGAGTGATTGTCCCCAAGTCAAAAAGAGAACAACAAAGAAGAAGGCGCTCAAAGCAACATGGGATGATTCGAGCGCGTCCGAAGAAGAGGAGTCCAACACCGAGCAAGTTTCTCATTACGCCTTAATGGCCATTGGAGAAGAGGTAACGAATTTAATAGATGTAGATATATCTTTCGATGAATTATTAAATGCCTTCAATGACTTATTTGATGAATGCAAAATTATTGATAGAAAATACAAATGGCTAAAAAAGGAGCATGATAGTCTTACTTGTGATTTTGATAAGTTAAAAACTAAATATCATGATAGTTTAAATTCATGCATCAAATGCCATGATCTAGAAACTTTCCAAATGGAAAACTTGCTACTTAAGGATACCTTAAAGAAATTTGAGGTTGGTAGCAAGTCACTGAACATGATCCTCGCAAATAAGGGTCGCGTTCCCAAAAGAAGTGGAATTGGATTTGTGAGAAGTCCTCACCAAAATCCAACCACCTTCATAAAAGGTCCCATCCTACATGTTCAACACCAAAACAAATGCAACTTTTGTTGCAAATTTGGACACAAGACGCATTATTGTCCATTCAAGAAAATTAGTCCAAACAAATTGATTTGGGTTCCTAAAGGAACCATGATAAACTCTATGCAACATGATAAACAATGTAGATCTATCATTGAGGCACCCAAAAGCAAATGGGTACCTAAAAATCATCCTTTCTTGTAGAAACCTATACCATCGCAAGCTAGGAGCAAGAGATGGTACCTTGATAGTGGATGCTCAAGGCATATGACCGGAGATCCATCTCAATTCTCTAAGCTCACTAGCATAGACGAAGGCTATGTCACCTTCGGAGACAACAACAAGGGTAAAATCGTTGGCAAAGGAACCATAGGTAACAAATCCAACTTCCTTATTGAAGATGTTTTGTTAGTTGATGGCTTAAAACATAACCTCTTGAGCATTAGTCAATTATGTGATAAAGGATACATTGTCAGATTCGAATCTAATGCTTGCATCATTGAAAAACCACACAAAAACATGTCTATGATTGCATTAAAACAAAATAACATATACACTATTGACATCAATGATTTGTGTAATGAAATATGTTTTTCGGTTTTGAATGAGGATGCTTGGCTATGGCATAGAAGATTAGGTCATGCTAGCATGAAACTAATCACTCAAATATCATCTAAAGAACTTGTAAGAGGAATTTCTCATATCAAGTTCATCAAAGATAATGTATGTGATGCTTGCCAATTAGGTAAACAAATTAAGGGTAGTTTCAAATCTAAGAATCAAGTAAGCACCTCTAGGCCCTTACAATTGATCCATATGGACTTGTTCGGACCAATCTGCATATAAAGCCTAGGAGGTAGCAAATACGCCTTTGTTATTGTGGATGACTATAGCAGATACACATGGACTTACTTCTTAAAACAGAAAAGTGATTGCCTTAGATATTTTACCAAGTTTTGTAAACTTGTTCAGAATGAGAAAGGTTCTATGATTTCGTCAATTAGAAGTGATCATGGTGGTGAATTTCAAAACCATGATTTCCAGGAATTTTGTGAACTCAATGGATACAACCATAATTTCTCTACTCCTAGAAATCCTCAACAAAATGGAGTAGTAGAAAGAAAATATCGAAATTTATAAGAAATGGCAAGAATCATGTTGAATGAACACAACCTACCCAAATATTTTTGGGCCGAAGCCGTAAATACCACATGCTATATTTTGAATAGAGTTCTAGTAAGACCTCTACTAACCAAAACTCCCTATGAGTTATGGAACAACAAGAAACCTAATGTTTCATATTTTAAAGTCTTTGGGTGTAAATGTTTTATCTTGAATGAAAAGGATAACCTAGGAAAATTTGATGCTAAATCCGATGAAGGAATCTTTCTTGGTTATTCTTCAGTTTCTAAAGCCTTTCGTATCTTCAATAAAAGAACCTTAATTATCGAAGAATCCATTCATGTTGTTTTCAATGAGATTTCCGAAATCAGGAAAAATGATTTTGATGATGATGTTAATTTTGATTCCTTGAATTTAAATGAAACCCCTTCTCCAACTAGCAACTTGGATGCATCCACTTCCGAAATATCCTTACCCAAGGATTGGAAGTATGTAGATGCTCATCCCAAGGAGCTAATTTTAGGAGACACGTCAAAGGGGATTCAAACACGATCTTCTCTTAAAAATTTTTATGCGAACGCCGCCTTTCTCTCCCAAATTGAACCCAAATGTGTTGACGAAGCCATGAAAGATGATTCATAGATTATCGCAATGCAAGATGAACTGAATCAATTTGAGAGAAATGAGGTGTGGAAGCTTGTTCCTAGGCCAAATGACCATTTAGTTATTGGTACTAAATGGGTCTTCAGAAACAAGCAAGATAAAAATGGTATCGTGGTTAGAAACAAGGCTAGATTAGTGGCCAAATGTTTCAACCAAGAAGAAGGTATCGATTATGAAGAAACCTTCGCTCCTGTGGCTCGATTGGAAGCCATAAGGATGCTCCTTGCCTATGCTAGTAGTAATAATTTTAAGCTATTTCAAATGGATGTTAAAAGCACTTTTCTAAATGGCTTTATCTCCGAAGAAGTTTATGTTGAACAACCTCCTGGATTTGAAAATAATAGCCTCCCTAATCATGTGTTTAGATTAACTAAAGCTCTCTATGGTTTAAAACAAGCCCCAAGGGCTTGGTATGAGAGACTTAGTTCTTTTCGTAGCGAAAATAATTTCACAAAAGGCAAGGTTGATACTACATTGTTCATCAAGAATTTTGAAAATAATTTTCTCATTGTCCATATTTATGTTGATGATATTATCTTTGGCTCTACGAATGAATCTTTTTGTGAATCTTTTACTAAAACTATGAGTCTTGAATTCGAAATGAGCTTAATGGGAGAATTAACATTCTTCTTAGGCTTGCAAATCAAACAACTAAGCAATGACATATTTATTAGTCAAACTAAATATGCTATGAATTTATTAAAAAAGTTTAATATGAACAACTCAAAGGCTATTAACACTCCTATGAGCACCTCTACTAAGGTAGAAATTGATGAAAGTGGAGAAAGCTTCGATCAAAAAACTTATAGGGGTATGATAGGAAGTTTCCTTTACCTCATTGCAACTAGACCAGACATCATGTTCAGTGTAGGACTTTGTGCTAGATTTCAATCAAACCCTAAGATATCTCATCTCAAAGCAGTTAAAAGAATACTTAGATATCTTAATGGTACCACAAATCTAGGATTATGGTACCCAAAATCAAAGAATTTTGAGTTAATTGCTTATGCTGATGCGGACTTTGCTGGCTGTAAACTAGATAGAAAAAGCACATCAGGATCATGTCAATTTTTAGGACATGCCCTTGTTTCCTGGTCATCTAAGAAATAAAACTCGGTTGCACTATCAACAACCGAAGCTGAATATATTGTAGCAAGTGCATGCTGTGCCCAAGTTGTATGGATGAAAAACACCTTAGAAGATTACAAAGTTAATCTTAAGAATATTCCCATTAAATGTGATAACACAAGTGCAATATGCTTGACTAAGAATCCTATACAACACTCAAGAACAAAACACATTTATATTAGACATCACTTTATACGAGATCATGTTACTAATCATGATGTAACCATAGAGTTCATTGATACTAAACATCAACTAGCTGACATTTTTATAAAACCTCTAAGTGAAGAACAATTTGATTTCATAAGAAGAGGATTAGGAATGTTGATGTGTCCTAATAGATAAACTAGTCAAAATTATTGGATCACTTGATTGCCATGTGTTGAAATGTTTTGATTTTTGAAAAACTGTAGCATAATCTTGTCCGAATGCATGAAAGAATTCATCTCATTTTCGGATTCGCTTAACAGTTGGAATGACAAAAATCAAACACACTCTTTTGAAAAATATTTTTCCGAAATGGATTTGATAAAATGACTTTCCTCCATGCACAAAGGATTATAACAAAAAAGGGGAGAAGAAGTATTCAAAGCATTATACGTATCATGCCTTCCTTTATATGCTTGATAACTTGCTTATATTGTTCTCTTGGTATCACATATATTATGCTTTTTGTTGATGACAAAGGGGGAGAAATATATGAATTGATTTGATGCTATAAACATTGATGCTATGATTATGCCATGCCTGCATCATCAAGAGATATATGAACAGATGCCATATATAGAATATGCTATAAACACTGATGCTAATGATATCAAAATCTTACTTCACAACTTTACTTGTTGATATCTTACAATATGATGAATTGTTACAATTACCATCATTCAAAATTGTTATGTAAGAATGAATGTCAAGTATTGACATCATCTTCAGAGATGTCACTTGAATTCTTAGGTCTTGAATTCAAGAATGACTTATCTCAAGTATGGCATGTAGACAGGGGGAGTTAAGGTTAACTCCATTATCAATTGATTGTCATCATCAAAAAGGGGGAGATTGTTGAATCTCGGATTTTGATGATGAAGTCAATTGTCATTTGTTGTCTAACCTATATGTTGAGATAAGTGTGCAGGATTAACTACGATGAAAGTAAGACATGCAGCAGGAGTTGCGCCGGAGTCATGATAATGATCACGTTGGGAGTTCGAGAGCTCGACGGAAGTTCGGACTATCGTCGGAGGTTCTGCAGGAACAAATCCGAGAAGTCCATAAGCTTGCCAAAGAAGCTCGTCGGAACTCGCTAAGTGTATCGTCGCAAGTCCAGGAGTTTGCCGGAAGTCCTCAGGAGAATCACCGAGGGTTCATCGGATGATCGACGGAAGTTCGTCGGAAACTCGCCGGAAGATGCGATTGACGCACCGGAGCAAGCTACAGGAATTGTCTTAGGATTTATCGTAGTTAGCACAATGATTAAGTTGGTAATGGGAGGTGATCCCATTGGCTTAATCTTGGGGCAATTGGGCCCCTGAAAGACCCAATTTGGGCCGAATGGATCTACCAATTCGGACCCTGATTACTATAGGAGGTGCAACCGCCCAAGCCAGGAGGTGCAACCGCCTGGGCTAAGTCTCCTAGGAGACTGGGCGGTGCAACCGCCCCAGCCAGGAGGTGCAACCGCCTGGGCTCAGTCTCCAAGCGAGACTGGGCGGTGCAACCTCCCTTGACAAGAGGCAGCACCGCCTGAGCTCGGTCTTCGAGCTCTGGCAAGCGGTGCAACCGCCCCAGTCAGGAGGTGCAACCGCTTGAGCTCGGTCTTCGAGCTCTGGCAGAGAGGTGCAACTACCCCTGATAGAGGTGGCACCGCCTAGAGGCTCAGTCTTCGAGCTTTGCCAAGCGGTGCAACCGCCCCAATCAGGAGGTGCAACCGCCTGATCCCGGAATTCCGGGAATTGACAGTTTTGAGCTCCAAATTTGAACTGGGTTGGGGCCTATAAATACCCCACCCATTCAGCACTGAAAGGAAGCAACTAACTCTCGAAATCTTGACATCTTTCTGTGATTTTTAGAGTTCAAAATTGTTGTAAAGGCCAAAAGTTCTCCTCCCTCTGTTCTTCAAGTTTTGAGTTGTAAAGAGAGGAGAGAAAATTTCTGTAAGGGTTGTCTCCTAAGCCCGTCAAAAGGAGTGAAACTGTGAAAGGGTGGTTGGCCTTCGCCTATTGAAGGAAGGCCTCTAGTTGACGACGGTGACCTCGTCGGTAGAGGAAGCCAAAAGTGGAGTAGGTCAAGATTGACCGAACCACTCTAAATCTCGGTTTGCATTTACTTTGAGCATATTATCTTTACTGCAAACCTCCTCTAAAGCTTACTGCCTTCTGCGCTTTTACGATCGGGTTTCAAACCTTTTACTTTCCGAATCAGCGTTTAGACGTAAATCTGCTTTTTCGTACGATCATCATATTGCAGATTGCATTTACGTTTTGAGCTTTACCATAACTGCAAACTGCCTTCATACTCTTGCTTAAACTGCATCTTGCCTAATCAAGTGATTTACGAATCAGCACTTAGACGTAAATCAGTTTCTTCGTACGAACGTCGGATTTCAGCTTGCGCCTATATTCTGGTTTTCATCATAGCTGCAAACTCCCTGCATAGATTAACTTTAATATAATCTTGCTTAGAAAGATTTTACACAGAAATCGTTTTTATCGTTCGAACGCAGCTTTCGATTTTAATCGCAGAAAGTTTTCCGTTGCACTAATTCAACCCCCCCCCCCCCCCCCCCCCAGTGCTCTCGATCCTAACAAGCTTTCCAAAATTTGAAACACGATGTATTCATAAGGGAAAATACGTTGATCTGGATGAACTAGGGGACTTAGAACCCATTAGGTGGTTTGCACACCTAGAAGCTCTACCTCTACTACAAATAGATGAACCAATCTATCCGCGGTTAGTTAGATTGTTTTATGCCAACCTATATGTGGACAACGATAGCCTAAGCACTTACCTTCTAGGAACACCCATTAGAATATTTGACAGTACTATTTGTGAGCTAATTGGCATAACTGAAAAAGATAGGGGATGCTATTTTAAAGGTATATGGGACGTCAACACAATAGGAGCAACCTATACCGAAGCCGCAGAAACAATTTTTGCAAATCCAAACCTTGGCCTCCTACCCAAGAGCTGTGAACACTTACTGCCATTCAACTCTAAAATTCTTCATCACATTATCACAAGCATCATATTCCCCAAACAATTTCATCTTAATGAAATAAGTCAAATAGAGATAAGTACCATGTATTGGATTATAACCGGTCAGCATAATTGTTTTGGGTACTCAATTCGACAATATATGAAGGATATTATGGCTAAAGATACTATGTTGCCATATGGGGGATTAATCACTAGATTTCTTCATGTCTATGACATTTGCATCCCACCCGATGAAGAAACTATTCAAAGTGATCGATATAACATAATAAATAAAAACCTACTGAAAAGACTTAGGTGCACATTTAGCAATGACATATGGGTTAGGTAGCCTAGAAAGACTGATCCAATTCCTCCACCAATAGAACACCCCGAAACACCAATTCTTAGGGGAAATGAATCTCCTCCTCCTAGTCCCTTTGGCGCAGCACCTTCAGCTCCTGTTTCCTCCTCTGAAGATCTCATTATGGCGGAACTGTCTCAGATCAAATTCCAGCAAGATCAACTCAAATCACAGCAAGAACAAATTCAAAATCAACAAGTTAAAATTTTGAAGACACTACGATAAATGAATGAAAAAATAGATATCATGTATCAGCACTGTGGATTACCTCCTAAGGATTAAATTGATGTATCTTTTTATTCTGTTCTGTTTACTTTTTAACAACAAGTTCAAAGTTTGTCATCGTTTGAACAATAACTGATACTTCCTTTTAGATAACTACTGTTTTGATCTGCATAAATGATGATTTCTTTTGGATAAACTATTTCTGGCAAATTTGAATGATGAATTTTGTTTACTATTAAATGCTAAACTTTTTTAATGATTTAATGATCAATTTTAGCAAATTCTATGATCATCAATTACCTGGCTTGTCTCTTTTTGTTGATGACAAAGGGGGAGAAGTGATGACTAAGTGATGACTTACACCATATCGATAGCATGACTTATATGAATTACAAAAGCTTGTGTGATATAAATGTCTTATATACCTTGCAAAATCCTTGAAAATATCACAAGATTGATTGATCATGTTGAAAGCATGCCTTACATCTATATCATGAAATTTATATTGAAAATCTTTATCTTCTGTCGAAGTAAAATTCGTCTCTTATCATTTAACTTATGATTTTCATCGAAGTTTCGTACTTACTATTGTTTAATGAGGATTACGATAAGCTCTACGGTTAGAACTTATCGGGTTATGCTTGAATCCAATGGGATGTAATTCAAGTGTTTTTTATCGTCTCATAATATGGCATATAGATAGGGGGAGTTATGTTTAACTCCGTCATCAATTGATTGTCATCATCAAAAAGGGGGAGATTGTTGAATCTCGGATTTTGATGATAAAATCAATTGATGGGTTAATTGATCTAATCCATATTATTGAGTTAAGTGTGCAGGAGTAACTACGATAACTAGAAAACACAAAGCAAGAATACCGGAGTCAAGATCGATGGACGTTTAAGAGTCCAAAAAATCGTCGGAGATGCTGCCGGAACCAACCGAGAAGAAATCGGGAACCTATCGAAATTTTTGGAGGTTCGCCGAAGAGATCGTCGGAGGTTCACGGAGATCACCGAGAAGGCTCGGCTACTCGTTAAAGTTATCACAAGATCGGGAGCTTGCAGGGAGTCCATCGGAAGAAGTTCGTCGGAAAGCTCGCCGGAACAAGACTCGACGTTCGCGGTTGAAAACGGGCAAGAGGCTCCGGACGTTGAAGCGCCCGTCGAGACGTGCACATAGGCGAGGGACGAAGCACCCGAAACAGGTGTGATCATACCAGCACTAAAGCACCAGATCCCATTAGAACTCCGAAGTTAAGCGTGCTTGGGCGAGAGTAGTACTAGGATGGGTGACCCCTTGGAAAGTCCTTGTATCGCACTCCTTTTTGCGTCCCGAGATACGAAACATCTCCCGTAGACCTCCGAGACGATTGTTTTGGGGCTCGGAATTTGCCGTGACCGCTACGCAGTCAGTATCATGGGGCTCGGAAAGAGCTTTCCGGATTGGGGTCGCAATAGCGATTCCGAGATCGTTCGAGAAAGTGTCGATGGTTTCGGCGCGAGCTTGCCGTGACCGATACGCGGTTGATGGGCTAGGGCTCGGAGAGAGCTTGCAATAGGGATTTCGTGATCGTTCGAGAAAGCGCCGATAATTTCGTGGCGGGCAAGAGGCTTCGGACGTCGATGCGCCGGCCGCGACGTGCAGATAGGCAAGGGACGAAGCACTCGAAACCGGTGCGTGTTAGGATCGAGAGCACTAAGAGGGGGGAGTGAATTAGTGCAGCGGAAATCTTTCAGCAATTAAAAACGAAAGCTGTGTTCGTTCGATAAAAACTATTTTGATGCAAAAGCTGATTCTAAGATTACTTATGATTAAGTGCAGTTTACGTCTAAACACAGTTTGCATCTAAGCGCAGTTTACGCAGTTTGCATCTAAATGTAGTTTGTGTCTAAATGCAGATTGCGTCTAAGCGCAGTTTGCATCTAAGCGCAGTTTGCGTCTAAGCTCAGATTGCGTCTAAGCGCAGTTTACGTCTAAGCGCAGTTTGCGTCAAAGCGCAGATTGCGTCTAAGCGCAGTTTGCAGTTATAAATGGAATCAAAACGTAAACGTAAACTGCAAAGAAACTCGTTCATAAAAGCGCAGAAGATAGTTTGCAGTTATAAATAGAATCAAAACGTAAATGTAAACTACAATGTAAAGATCGTACGAAAACACTGATTTACGACTGAATGCAGATTCGGAAAGATCAGAACTTAGAAACTTGTTCGTAAAAGCGCAGAGAGCAGTAGCTATGTAGGAGGTTTGCAGTAATGATAAAGTGCTCAAAATAAACGCAAACCAGAGATTTAGAGTGGTTCGGTCAGTCTTGACCTACTCCACTTTTGGCTTCCTCCACCGACGAGGTTACCGACGTCAACTAGAGGCCTTCCTTCAATAGGCGAAGGCCAACTGCCCTTTTATAGTTTCACTCCTTTTGACGGGCTCAGGAGACAACCCTTACAAAACCTTTCTCTCCTCTCTTTACAACTCAAGACTTGAAGAACAGAAAGAGGAGAACTTTTGGACTTTACACAAATTTGAGCTCTTAGAATCACAGAAAAGATCAAGAATTCGGTGTAGTTCTGTATCTTTTCAGTGCTGAATGGGTGGGGTATTTATAGGCCCCAACCCAGTTCAAATTTGGAGCTCAAAACGATCAAATCCCAAAATTCCAGGATCAAGCGGTTGCACCTCCTGACTGGAGAGGTTGCACCACCTGGCAGAGCTCGAGGACTGAGCCCAGGCGGTTGCACCTCTCTATCAGGGGCGGTTGCACCGCTCTGCCAGAGCTCGAAGACTGAGCTCAGGCGGTTGCACCGCCTGACTAGAGAGGTTGCACCGCCTGACTGGAGAGGTTGCACCGCCTGGCAGAGCTCGAAACTTGAGCTCTGGCGGTGCTACCTCTTGACAGAGGAGGTTGCACCGCCCAGTCTCGCTCGGAGACTGAGCCCTGGGCGGTTGCACCTCTTGGCTGGGGCGGTTGCACCGCCCAGTCTCGCTGGGAGACATAGCCTGGGCGGTGCTACCTCCCTGCCTGGGCGGTTGCACCTCCCACAGCAACCTGGGTCCGAATGGGTTGAACCATTCGACCCAATTTGAGTTCTTCAGGGGCCCAATTGCCCTAGGATTAAGCTAATGGGATCACTCCCATTTCTAACTTAATCAAAGTGCTAACTACGATTATTTCCTAAGACATATTCTGCAGCTTGCTTCGGTGCGTCACTCGCTTCTTCCGGCGAGTTTCCGGCGAACTTTCGTCGATCATCCGATGAACCCTCGGTGATGCTCCTGCGGACTTCCGGCAAACTCCTGGACTGCGACAATCCACTTGGCAAGTTCCGACGAGCTCCTTTGGCAAGCTTCTGGACTTCTCGGATTTGTTCTCGCAGAACCTCCGACGACTGTCCGAACTTTCGTCGAGCTCTCGAACTCCCAACGTGATCATTGTCATGACTCCGGCGCAACTCCTGCTGCATGTCTTACTTTCATCGTAGTTAATCCTGCACATGTAAACAAAACTTCGATCAAGACAATTAATCCTAAGTAATTAACCAAGTTGTCCGGCATGTCATTGGTCCCTCGACGCTTCGTCCGATTCTTCGGCGCATCGTCCTTTCCTGCGGCCTATTGCCCAATCGGCCAGTTGGCTCCGCAACTCTGATATCCTTGGCACAATACCCGCTCTTCTTGGCCCGATGCCCGAGTCCACGGCCCGAAGCCTTCTGTCGATACGTCGACCGATCCACCGGCCCGACGTCTAATCTTCTGACATGTTCCTCCGGCACAACATGATTTTCCTGCTTTAATTGTCTCATCCTGATCGAGGCATCCTGCGTCACTCAAAACGCAGATTAAATCATAAACATATATCAAGTAGTTTCATCATCAAAATACGAGATTCAACAATCTCCCCCTTTTTGATGATGACAACCACTTGATGACGGAGTTAAACTTAACTCCTAGAGTTTAAACAAACTCCCCCTATCAATATGCCATATTGATAGAAACTCTTAGATTCAAAAATCTAAGCAACATGTCATCATAAACGGAGTTAACCTTAACTCCCAGAGTTTAAACAAACTCTCCCTATCAATATGCCATATTGATAGAAACTCTTGGATTTAAAAATCCAAGCAACATGTCATCATAAACTTATGCATAACATGTCATGTCATCAACATACTTCTCCCCCTTTGTCATCAACAAAAAGGAGAAGTACTACAATCAAGTGTTTGTGATTTTGGTTCAACTCATTGCATGAAAAACATAATATCAAGTTTTATCATCATGCAGTTTTGAAGCCAGAAAATTTAGCAAATGTTACATCATGCTTAGAACATTCAAGCTATCAAGTTTTAGATATGCAAGTTTTACAGCATACAAGATAGCACTTTTATAACATACAAGCTAGCAATGTTGTAACATGTTAGAACTTGCAAGCTAGCAATTTAGAGATGTTCAAGAAGGCAACTCTTGCTTCTTAAAATATGCAAGTTGCAAGCTAGCAAATTTTTACGATATGCAAGTTTTGCTTCTTGAGATAGGCAAGATAGCACTTTTGCAATTTTTGTTTGGCAAGCTTGTGATGTTCAAGATAACAAGCTCTTTCTTCTGTTTTGAGAAGTGTCATTTTTGCTTTCTTTGCAAAGTGCAAGCTAGCAAAATGCCAAACTAGCAAGAGATAATGTTTTACATGAGGCAAGCAAATAATTTGGCAAGTGTTACATTTGCATCTTCTCTTTAGATGTGCAAGAAAATAAAAAGTTTTTACATTTTCTTGACATTTCAAGCTAGCAATTATCGGTGATGTTCAAGATAGCAATTTCTTCTCTTTTGTAATTTTTGCCTTTTTCTTGAATTGTGCTAGCAATCTATCTCCCCCTTTGTCATTGTCAAAAAGAAGGGAAAAACCCTTTACATCAATTTCTAAATCATGACAAAGGTAAGTAATCATTCTTATTTGTGCATCATTATAGTTTCAATGCACAAATTCATTAACATTACATTTCATTTTTTTATGCATGATACCGAAAAATCAATCATCATCATGAGCATATCAAACATGATATTCAAGCATTCATGATATATCATTTTGGCAACATGATCATAGACATTCAAACGATGGTATCTAAATGTCAAAATTCATTACATCCTATTATGCATGATCATTAACTCCTCATTTGTATTTCATGCATTATTTCATTTCATCTCATAAGGAATATCAAGAAGAGTTATTGGATGATGAGATAAATATTTTATGAATACACGGAATATCATAAGTGTTTCATATATTCATATTATCACATGAAGCATATTATCATTTTTAAGATTCATAACATGAATAACGTTATTACTATTTCATCAAAATCAATTTCGAGATTCACACAATATCATGAAATCATTAATCTCGATAAGATAGGAAAAGCATTTTCTTTTTAAGTGATTCTTTTAACACATCATAAAAAAAAAAAACTCATTCATAATTCAAGTGATTTACAAGATATCATAAATGAATTTATCACTTGTATTTCATCAAAATCGAGAACTCTAGAGATAGAAAATGATTGAAGCATTTAACATGATTGAAGCATGATTCATATTTAAAGTGTATCTTATACGAATCAAGCATTTGTCAAATCTGAAATCATCCTCAAAATTACATTCAATAAATTCATGTATGACAAGCATAGATTTATTGAAAAATCAATAAGATAGAGGATTACATTTCAAGTGTTCATCAATTGTAGCATTTCATCATATGATAAGATATCAATGCATAAAACTGTAAAGCAAGATTTTGTTTGATATCTTGATACAGGGCATGATGTACATATTTCGAATATTTTAGCAAGTGTAGCATTGCATCACATGGTAAGATATCAGCTCGTATGATGCAAATTTTTGTTTGATATCTTGATACAGGGCATATAGCAATGATAGCAATCATATATTTCTTGGTGATGCAAGCATGGGATAATCATAGCATAGTGTTTATAGCATCAATTCATATATTTCTCCCCTTTTTTAAGTGTTTCATCTTAAGTGATCGATTTCATGTTAGCATGCCTTTTTATTTATGTCAAATGAAAACATGCATCAACGTTTAGGATCGTAAAATGAATTTCATCATAAAACCATCAATCACAAAAATCATCATGTATAACTTTAAAATCTCATGCATAAAATCGTCAAATCATAGTATCAAAACTTTAATATTTTTATTGCAACATTAAGCAAGGTTTCATTGAACATAATTTTGAATGATTCTTATAAATGCCTAAAACTTCTTTAGTTTTAATTTATATGATTGACTTTATAATAGCATGCTCAACTCTTCATTCTTATGTCAAAACCATACATCATATTTAACAAACAAAGACAATGAAAAATATCAAGCCTTCTAGACAAAAGCCATGTATCGTCACTGAAAAGCAATAAAAATCATCAAAATATACATTCTTGCTTCTCAAGCACATAAATAAGATTTAATCTCACTAGGTGCACAATCATTAGATTTCTATCTTGCATTAACATAAGACATGCAATTTTCTTTTTCTTTTTCAAAATTACAAGCATGATCATATTTTTGCATTTTTATTATTAAATTATTAAAAATGTAATTTTCAAGAAAATTTAAAGAAAAAGAAAAATGCATCATGAAAAACATCATGTAATTTCGAAGTAAATTAAAGGCATTTTGATTACCTCAGCGTTGAAAGGCGTAAAGGCGTAGTTTGCCACCTCGCCTTGGTTGATTTTCTCCTCGTCTTCAGAGGAGCTTGATTCATCCCAATTTTTGTTCTTCTTCTTGCGTTCAAAGCAAGTAGTTCCGTTCTTTTTACTTTTTAATTTTTGTTTCAATTGTAGTTTAAGTTCACCATCACTTGAGCTTATGCTCGAGTGGTCTTCAAATGTTCTATGTCCCAAATCCTTCCTGTTCTTTGGAAGGTGGTTCTCAAGTTCTTCACGTGCATTGCACGTCATTTCATATGTGATCAATGAACCAATTAGTTCTTCAAGTGGAAACATATTTAAATCTTTTGTTTCTTGTAAAGCCGTTACTTTTGAATTCCACTTCTTAGAAAGAGAACGCAAAATCTTGTTCACAAGTTCAGAGTTCGAAAAACATTTGCCAAGAGCTCTTAAACCATTGACGACATCCGTAAAACGGGTGTACATGTCACCAATGGTTTCGCTTGGCTTCATTTGAAAAAGCTCGAAATCATGCAGTAAAATATTAACTTTCGAGTCTTTGACTCTACTAGTTCCCTCGTGTGTGATTTCAAGAGTGCGCCAAATATCGAAAGCCGTTTCGCACAAAGAAACCCGATTGAACTCATTTTTGTCCAAAGCGCAAAATAAGGCATTCATAGCCTTTACGTTTAAAGAAAAATACTTTTTCTCTAAATCTGACCATTTGTTCATCGGTTTAGAGGGAAGTTGAAAATCGTTTTCAACGATATTCCATAAATCCAGATTTAGAGAAATCAAGAAAACTCTCATTCGAGTTTTCCAATAAGTGTAGTCCAATCCGTTAAAGAACGGTGGACGAAAGACCGAAAAGCCCTCTTGAAGAGCCATTTCTCTCGGGTGTAAATCCGAAATGAGAAATACCCCGCTCTGATACCAATTGTTAGGATCGAGAGCACTAAGAGGGGGAGGGTGAATTAGTGCAGCGGAAATCTTTCAGCAATTAAAAACGAAAGCTGCGTTCGTTCGATAAAAACTATTTTGATGCAAAAGCTGATTCTAAGATTACTTATGATTAAGTGCAGTTTACGTCTAAACACAGTTTGCGTCTAAGCGTAGTTTACGCAGTTTGCGTCTAAATGCAGTTTGCGTCTAAATGTAGATTGCGTCTAAGCGCAGTTTGCATCTAAGCGCAGTTTGCGTCTAAGCTCAGATTGCGTCTAAGCGCAGTTTATGCCTAAGTGCAGTTTGCGTCTAAGCGCATATTGCGTCTAAGCGCAGTTTGCAGTTATAAATGGAATCAAAACGTAAACGTAAACTGCAAAGAAACTCGTTCGTAAAAGCGCAGAAGACAGTTTGCAGCTATAAATAGAATCAAAACGTAAATGTAAACTGCAATGTAAAGATCGTACGAAAACACCGATTTACGACTGAATGCAGATTCGGAAAGATCAGAACTTAGAAATGTTGAATCTCGTATTTTGATGATGAAACTAATTGATAATTATGTTTATGTTTAACTGTATTTTGAGTGATGCAGGTCTACTCGATCAGGATTAGACAGTTAACGCAGGAGGAATTGACGTTGTGCTGGAGGAGATCACGTTAGGGTATTGGACGGCAGAAGGCTTCGGACGTCGGGCATCAGGCCAAGGAGAGCGGAATTGTGCCAAGGATATCGGGGTTGCGGAGGTCAATCGCCGATTGGGCAACAAGCCGCAAGAGAGGATGATGCACCGAAGAATCGGACGAAGCGCCAACCAATGACGTGCCGGGCAACAGAATGTCAATTCGCATTGTAATAATTGTCTAGATCGGAGTAGAGTTTTGGCTTGTGTGTGCAGGATTAACTACGATAACGATGAAGACATGAAGCGAAACAAAGTGCCGGAGTCAAGCACGAAGGATTCGTTGGGAGTTCGAGAGTTCTATGGAAGTCCGAAGGCTCGTCGGGAATGCTGCCGGAACTAGCCGAAAATGAGTAGGGAGCTTGCCGAAGGGTTTTTCGGAAGCTCGCCAAAAGGTTCGTCGGAAGTTCACAGAGCTCACCGAGAAAGATCGGAGCTTGCCAAAGAAGCTCATTGGAACTCACCGAGATCAAATCGTAAAGTCTACGAGCTTGCCGGGAGTCCGAAGAATGGTTTCCAAGAGTTTGTCGGAAGACCGCCGGAAGTTCGCCGGAAGCTCATCGAAAGAAGTCTTGACTTGCAGACTTTATAATAGCTTAGAAATTGTCTTTAAATTCGTAGTTAGCACGTTAATTAGGGTTAGGATTAGGTGTTAATCCTATAACCCAAGTAGGGGCCAATTGGGCCCGAGTTCGGACTGGTTTGGGCCAAGTTTGGAGCCCAACTAGTGAGCTGATAAGAGCCAGGCGGTGGCACCGCCTGGCTGGGCGGTGGCACCGCCCAGCACCCGAGAGCTGGGCAGTGACACCTCCTTGGCTGGGCGGTTGCACCGTCCAGCACCCGAGCGCTGGGCGGTGGCACCGCCTGCAGCGGGAACCCAAAGAGAATTTAAATTTTGAAGCCCAAATTTGAATCCTCTTGAGGCCTATAAATACCCCTCAAATCTCAGCTGAGAGAACAACTTTTTGAGCAGCAAGTGTTTGAGAGAAAAGCCTTAGAAAAGTGTTAGCTTGTCTTGCTTTCAATTTGCTAGTGTTCACCTCCTTCTTTCTTGTTGAAAATCTGTAAGAGAGTGAACCGCTTGTAAAAGTTGTAAGAGGGGTATTCACCCTTCACTTTCAAGAGATTTGCTAGTGGAAGGTGGAAGCCTCATCGAAGAGGGGCCTCGTAAGTGGATGTAGGTCACTTGACCGAACCACTTTAAAAACGGCGTAATCTCTGGTTTGCATTTCTTATTGTCATTTACATTACTGCAAATCTTCTTACTTGCTTTGTTTCATCATTACCTTTGCTGCGCAACTTTAAGAATACGCTTTCAAGTTAAGCTTTTCAAGTTCCGTTCTTATCGTACAAAAAATTTATCGAAATCAACGTTTTAATCCGCTGCACTAATTCACCCCCCCCTCTTAGTGCCACTCCGATCCTAACAATTGGTATCAGAGCCACGTTTTTCTACCTTGGTTTAACACCCAAATAGAAATGGCTCTTTACGGCTTTCAAGAGGGTCACTCTCTCATTTGTCCTCCCTTTTTCAATGGGACGGACTACACTTGTTGGAAAACTCGAATGAGAGTTTTCTTACTTTCTTTGGATTTGAATTTATGGGACATAGTCGAAAATGGATTTGAAATGTCTTCTCTCCCAATGAACCATTGGAATAATTTGGAGAAGAAGATGTTTTCTTTAAATGCAGAGGCTATGAATGCCTTATATTGTGCACTTGACAAAAGTGAATTTAATCGCGTTTCGATGTGTGACTCGGCTTTTGATATTTGGAGAACTCTAGAGGTCACTCATGAAGGCACTAGCCGAGTGAAAGAGTCCAAAATCAATATTCTTGTGCATTTTTACGAACTTTTCCGGATGAAACCAAGTGAGTCCATCGGAGACATGTACACCCGGTTCACGGATGTCATCAATGGACTCAAAGCTCTTGGTAAAAGTTTTTCTAATTTTGAACTAGTCACTAAAATCTTAAGATCCCTTCCAAAAAGTTGGGATCCAAAAGTTACGGCCATTCAAGAGGCCAAGGACCTTAAAACATTCCCTCTCGAAGAATTTATTGGGTCTCTAATGACCTACGAAATGAACAATGTGACAAAAAAGAAACTCGAGAACAACCTTCCAAATGATAGGAAGGATTTGGGACATAGAACACATGAAGACCACTCGAGTATAAGCTCAAGTGATGGTGAACTTAAACTACTAATGAAACAAAAATTAAAAAGCAAAAAGAATGGAACTACTTGCTTTGAATGCAAGAAGAACAAAAGTTGAGATGAATTGAGCTCTTCCGAAGACGAGGAGAAAATCAAGAAAGGCGAGGTGGCAAACTATGCCTCACCCTCTTTCAACAATGATGTAATCAAAATCCCACTAATTTATTTCGATATTACATAATACTTTCTTGAGTTATTTTTAATTTAGTTTAGGATTAATTTTCTTGAAAATTGCATGTGTTATGTTAATGTAGTAAAATGTTAAATATAAATCTAATGCTTATACACCTAGTAAGATTAATCTTATATATGTGCTTGAGAAGCAAGAATTTGTATTTTGACGATTTCCATATTGATTTTCAATGACGATGCATGACTTTTGAATGGAAGGCTTGATGATTTTTTTTTTTTTTTAACCTTATCTTTGGTTTTCAAACATGATGTATAGTTTTGACATAAGAACAAAAATTTGAAGCATGCTAATATAAAGTCAATCATATAAAGTAAAACTAAAGAAATTTTAAATATCTATAAGAATCATTCAAAATTATGTTCAATAAAACCTTACTTGATGTTGTAATGAAACTATTGAAAGTTTTGATGCTATGATTTGATGATTTTATGCATGAGATTGTAAAGTTATACATGATGATTTTTTGGTCTTGATGGTTTTTATGACAAAATTCATTTTTCGATCCTAAATGTTGATGCACATTTTTATCTAGCATAAATGACATGAATTTAAATAACTAAAAAGAGAAAAGCATTGTTCTTGAAAATTATTTTTCTCTATCTTATTGATTTATATGAATCCCTTGAAAATGATTTTGGTTTGATGATTTGAATTACAAATGAGTTATATCAAAATCATGATATTGATTTGACTTGAAGTAATGAGTTGAAATCATTTTTTTTTTGGAATTATGTGTTGCACTTTTTTATCTTGATGATCTTTGATTTTTTTTTAAAACGATGATGCATGGATTTGAAAGAAAAGGAGATGCATGCATGGAATCAATCAATAAGTTGAAACAAAAGGAGGAAAGATTTTTTATTGAAAATTTTCTTTTTCTCTATCTTATTGATTTATACCTAAGAGACCAATAAAATTATTTATGTCATTTTGAATCTCTTGAAAGAAATGTTGAGATTTTGATGATTTAGACGATTTGAATTTGAATGAGTTTTATCTAAAATCATGATCTTGATTCCGTGATATTTACAAATTAAGATTTATTATGAATCAAGATTTTTCATTAATCGATCTCCTAAGATTTTCTTTTGATTATTAATGAGTAGGTTTTTCAAAAATAAATCATGTCTTCTGGTATTCACATGTTCTAATCCTTCATGATAAAATTTTTATGTAATTCCTTATATTCATGAAATGTTTATCTCATCACCAATTATTTTCTTCTTGATATTCCTTATTTGGTGATATAAAATCATGCATGAAATACTCTTGAGATTATTTTGATGCATACAAATGAAAAGTTATGATCATGCATGGTAGGATGCAATTTGACAAATTAATACCATTATGATTTGAAATATTTATAATTTGGAATGATGCATGCAATACTTATGCCTTTTATTATGATAATATATGTGATGTATTGCATATGATGTGAATCATGAATGCTTTAAATGATAAATGTCTTGATATCATGATTGATGATTTTGTTCTATGCATAAGATTTTTAAAATTATGCATAATGAATCTTGTAATTTACAGATTATCGATTTTCTTTTTACCATAATGAAAGTGCCTTATTGATCCTTGTCATAATAAATCTAGCACTTTCGGTTTTAAACATGATACATGTTTTTATTTGACATAAAAAAAAAAAGGGGGAGGCATGCTTGAATGAAATAAATCACATGAATTGAAGCAACTAAAAGAGAAGAACATTTTTCTTCTTGAAAATTATTTTTTTCTATATTATTGATTTTGATGAATCTATTTGTATTATTTTTATGAATCTCATGGATTATGAAAATGATTTGAATTTAATGGATTTTATTGAAATCATGATCTTGATTTCTCACAATTTTCTATTGAATGAATCAAGTTTGTTTTCTATTTAAAAGGATATTTATCAAAATTTTCATGGTCTTTTAGTATTCATGATATTGATAATTATATTTTGAAACTCTATGTAAATCAAGATTCTTCATCATGATTCTCTCGTTTTATAAAAGAGGAGATGTTCTATGTGAATCATAAGATTTTATATGCATGAATTGAGATTTTGTTCTCCTATGATTCTTTTCGCTATTAACTAACAAGAAACTTGTTCTTGTAAATCATGATACGCTACTTGATATCTTGATAATTTATAACTTGAGTTTTCCTTTTGAATCAAGATTGTTTCATATCATGTTTTCTATTTACAATTGAAGAAATTTGTCAAAAATGATATATGTCTTTTGACAATCAATTTTATCTTTGTTATTTACCCTTGTCATGATTTGAAGATTATAGTAAACGGAAATGAATTACATGATTGTATTGTTCTTCCCTTCTTTTTGACAATGACAAAGGGGGAGATAGCTAGCTTGCACAAGTCAAGAAGATGCAAAACTTGATTACTAGCTTGTCTATCTTAAGTAGCAAAGATTGCTAACTTGCTTATTTCAAGAAGCAAAAGTTGTCTTCTTGAATATTACTATCTTGCATATCTCAAGAAGCAAAACATGCTAACGTGAACATCTAGCAAAATTGTATATTTCAAGAAGCAAGGGTTGCTTTCTTGTACATCTCAAAACTACTAGCTTGCATGCTCTAAAAATATTATAAAATTTGCTAGCTTGTATGTTGTAGAAATAACTATCGTACTACCTTGCATATCTATGATGATAGCAAAATTGCATAATGATAAAACTAGGAGATTATGTTAATTATGCAATGTTGGTATCCAATGTTGAACTTGGATATTTCAAAAACTTGCAACTTGCAATAGGAAGCAAGAGTCATGTGCCTGCATAAGAAAGCTATCTTGCATTTGCTTTCGAAATTTTTACTAGCTTGTATGTTGCAAAACTTGCTCACTTTTTCAAAATTGCTAGCTCAAACATTCCAAAGGAAGCAAAAATTTGCTAGCTTGAAACTTGCTAGCATGTAGTATAAAGAGAAGCAATTAGTTGTTATATCAAGAAATGCAAACATGCTAAACTTACACATCTTTAATTGCTAGATTGCATGATGATAAAATTTGATACTATGTTTTTCATGCAATGTATGAAACTTTTTTCTCTAAACACATAAGAGTAGAAACTTCTCCTTTTTGTTGATGACAAAGGGGGAGAAGTATATTGATGACTTCATGCATTAAATTGAATATTTTATATATTTGCATGATGGTTTAAATGTTTATCAGAACTAGTGACGAATGTTACTTGGATTTGGGATAATCCAAGTGTTCTATCAATGGCATATTGATAGGGGGAGTTTGGTTAAACTCTGGGGAGTTAAAGTTAACTCCGTTAGTCATCAATTAGTTGTCATCATCAAAAAGGGGGAGATTGTTGAATCTCGTATTTTGATGATGAAACTAATTGATAATTATGTTTATGTTTAACTGTATTTTGAGTGATGCAGGTCTACTCGATCAGGATTAGACAGTTAACGCAGGAGGAATTGACGTTGTGCCGGAGGAGATCACGTTAGGGTATTGGACGGCAGAAGGCTTCGGACGTCGGGCATCGGGCCAAGGAGAGCGGAATTGCGCCAAGGATATCGGGGTTGCGGAGGTCAATCGCCGATTGGGCAACAAGCCGCAAGAGAGGATGATGCACCGAAGAATCGGACGAAGCGCCAACCAATGACGTGCCGGGCAACAGAATGTCAATTCGCATTGTAATAATTGTCTAGATCGGAGTAGAGTTTTGGCTTGTGTGTGCAGGATTAACTACGATAACGATGAAGACATGAAGCGAAACAAAGTGCCGGAGTCAAGCACGAAGGATTCGTTGGGAGTTCGAGAGTTCTATGGAAGTCCGAAGGCTCGTCGGGAATGCTGCCGGAACTAGCCGAAAATGAGTAGGGAGCTTGCCGAAGGGTTTTTCGGAAGCTCGCCAAAAGGATCGTCGGAAGTTCACAGAGCTCACCGAGAAAGATCGGAGCTTACCAAAGAAGCTCGTTGGAACTCGCCGAGATCAAATCGTGAAGTCTACGAGCTTGCCGGGAGTCCGCAGAATGGTTTCCGAGAGTTTGTCGGAAGACCGCCGGAAGTTCGCCGGAAGCTCGTCGAAAGAAGTCTTGACTTGCAGACTTTGTAATAGCTTAGAAATTGTCTTTAAATTCGTAGTTAGCACGTTAATTAGGGTTAGGATTAGGTGTAATATCCCTCGCTTTTAAAAATTATTAATAAAGATTTATTTATAAATTGGAGGACCTATATGTAAATATAGAAATTTCAAAGACTTGTTAAGTTGTAAAAAGAAGTAAATAAAGAAAAACCGAAAATTTCGGTTTTATCCCACCGCCTCCCACGCACTCTCTGTTTATTCGAGAAACAGAGAGGAGCGGTGGGGCATGAGGAGTGAAGAAAAGAAGAAGAAGAGGGAAAAGAAGAGAGGAGGAAGAAGAGAGGAAGAAGAGGGAGAAGAGAAGAAGAAGAAGAAGAAGAAGAAGAGGAGGTGGCTGCAGCGAGGGCTGTAGCGAGGAGCTGTGGGGCGTGGGGAGAAGAAGAGAGGAAGAAGAGGGAGAAGGGAAGAAGAAGAAGAAGAAGAAGAAGAAGAAGAAGAAGAAGAAGAAGAAGAAGAGAGGAGGATAGCTGCGGCAAGGCTGCAGCGAGGAGGTGTGTGGCGTTGGGGAGGAAAAGGGAAGAGAAGGAGAAGAAGAGGAAAAAGAGAGGGAAGAGGGAGAGGAGTGAGAGGTGGCAGCAGCTAGGGCTGCAGCACCTCTGTTTCCTGCAGGTGGAAACAGAGGAGAGGTGTGGGGCATTCGAAGAGGAGAAGACGAAGAAGAGGAAGAGAAGAGGAAGAGGAAGCAGGAGAAGAGGTTGTGATACCTCTGTTTCCTGCAGAGGAAACAGAGGAGAGGTTGTGTGTGACGCCGGGGAGGAGGAGGGAAGAAGAAGAGGAGAAGAAGAAGAGAAGGGAAAGGAGGAGCTGCGGCTGCGACGGTAGAATCTGCAGCTGGAGGAGAAGGAGAGGAAGAGATGGTGAGGAAGAAGAGAGGAAGTAGAAGCGGGTGAAGAGGCGGCACCTCTATTTCCTGCAGGAGGAAACAGAGGAAAGGAGGTGATGTTCGTCGGGGAGAAGAAGGGGAGGAAGGAGAAGAAGAGAAGAAGAAGAAAGGAAGGAGAAGGAAGAGGAGAAGGGAAAGAAGTAGCTGCGGCTGCGGCTGTGGCAGCTGCAGCTATGGCAGGGAAAGAGGAAGAGAAAGGAAGAAGGGAAGGAGAGGAAGAAGAGAAGGGAAAGAAGGGGCTGCGGCTGCGGCGATGGCAGCTGCAGTTGGAAGAGAAGAAGGAGAGGAAGATGAGCAAGGGAGGAAGAAGAGGCTATGGCCGTGGCTGAGGCTGCGACTGCAGCAGTGCAGCTGGGAAAGAAGAGAAGGAAAGGAAGAAGAAGAGAAAGGAAAAGGGAAGAAGAGAGGAAGAGGAGAAGGGGAGGCAGCTGTGGCAGTGGCAGCTGCAGCTGGAAGAGGAGGAAACAGAGCAGGGGAGGAAGAAGAGACTGTGGTTATGGTGGCTGCGGCCATGGCTGCGACTGCGACTACGGCAGTTGCAGTTGGGAAAGAAAAGAAAGGTAGTGCGGTGGAAGGGGCTGCGATTGTGACAGCGGCAGCGGCGGCGGCTGTGGCAGCTGTGTTTGAAAAAAAAAAAGAAAACGAAGGAATGAGAGTAAGAGAGAGCAGGTGACTATGCCTCTATGTTCTGCATGAGCTGCAGTTGTGGAGGAAAAGTAGAAGGATTTGGGCTGACACCTTCTTTGGATCTTCGGATCAAAATATTTGAAAGGCAAGTTTCCCAATCGTTTCTCCTATTATTGTTCTAATCTTTCCTATTGTAAGTTTCCCGATCGTTTGTCCTGTAATTGTTCTAATCTTTCCTATTGCAAGTATCCTGATCTTTCCTCACTATAATTTTATCTCTACATTTGCTTTGAATATGAGGAACTTTGAATTGTTCTAGCCTTGCATTTGATATATCTCCTGTTTAGATGTAACGATTCAAATCTGTGCAACTTCCAAGATTCTGACCTTTCTACCTTGTTATGGTTATAACTTCATGTATTGACATCTGATTTGGACAAAACTTATTTGATCAAAATATAGACTCATAAACCTTTGTTTTGATAGCTTATTTTAAGAATTCGGAGTAAGTTTGCCTGCCCAAACTTCTGTTTCAAATGAGCCTACAGATTCTGCAAAACAGGGATCGTAGTTTCTGACCTTTTGATACTGAACTGCTTATAAGTCCCTGTTGCAAATGTTGATTTATTCAAAGATTATTTCATTGGAAACTAGACTCATAGATCTTTCTTTTGATATATGGATTGAAATACCTGCCCATTTATCTGTTGAATCTGACATTATGAATTCTGCAAAACAGAGATTTTGTTCTACGACCCTTGTTTACCAAATTATTTGTAACTCTCTCTATTGGACAGTTCAATTCATATGAAGCCTGTCCTATCTGAAAGTATAATCCAATGATATATTTCTGAGTAAATTGGAGCACGATTGATAGTTTGAATCATTTGTTCAAAGTGCCCCTTGTATTTTGCCAGAAATCGAGCTTTGGTCGATTTCTCATATTCTGGTTTCATTCCTTTGGAAATTGATATCCTTTAGCTTTCTTATTCAATTGAGCTTCATATTACTGCTTTGAATTCTTGTATGCTCTTGTCCTTAAAATTATTGCATTCTTAAAAACTGTTATGTAACGTTTATGCTATATCGTATTGACTCATATAGGCACATGTATATCCCATTGTTCCGCATTTGCTTTCGATATGTGTCTATTCCAGTTTCATTCTTTGGATATTAAATTCATCTAACCTTCTTATTTGAATTGAGCTATATATGATTGCTTGGAATCCGTGTGTACTCTTGCTTTCATTTCCTTTCAAATCTGATAACATTTGTGAAAGATTATTGCTTGCTTCGTATTGACTCGTAAAGGCACATGTACGTTTTGTTGTTCCGCGTGTGCTTCCGATATGTGCTATTTATTGTTCATACTGCCCTTTGTACTCTGGTGTTTGTGGGATTGTCTGGACCTTTGCCAGAAATGGTAAAGGGTATGTGTTTAGAGCCTGCGATGCTCTGTCGGCCCCCTCTGGCTTCACCTAGATGTGGGTGGATGGAGCTCCCAGGCGTGGGAGACTTCTGTCTGGTGTTCATTCAGAAATGGATGAATCACATTCTGTTCGAGATCCCACTACACCTTCTGTATGTTTGATATGATATCCAGAGCTTTGGTTATGTGTTTCGGTACATGCTTTGGATAAGAATGATATGATTGCAACGTCAAAGACGACGTTTGAGCTTCTGTATGGTATTTGTTATTGATATGCTCTGAAAAGTTTCATTCACTGTTGATATGCTTTGAAATGTTCCATATGTCGTTGATATGCTCCGGAACATTTCATACGCCATTGATAAGCTCCGATATGTTTCATTTGTTATTGATATGCTTCGAAATGTACCATTTGCCATTGATATGCTCCGGAACATCTCGTACGCTATTGATATGCTCCAATTACTCTGTGCTCCATTTGTTATGAATCAAATATGTTTTGAATGACATGATACATATGATTTTGTATCTAATGAGATGGTATCCTTGAGAATTCTTGTATTCTGCCTTGCATTATGATACCTTACTTGTTTGAAACCATTCCTTTTGTTCTGAATATGCTTTGTCACTTGCTGAGCTATTTTTAGCTCACTCCGTTGTTATATAAATCTTTCAGGTCAGCTTGTCACCCTTTGAGATGTTTGATTTGGGCTGAGGCAGTGGATAGCTATAACATCCCTCATTTCCGAATTTTTGTATAAATTTCTGGTGATAATGTAAGCATCTATTTTAAATTGACAAAAGAAATAGAGTATGAATCAGAGGTAACTTATTTTTAAGATTTGGGAGATCTGTTCAAAAAAAAAAAGAAAGAATCTGAGGACCTATATGTAAACCCTAAGGACCTAATCGTGAATATGATAAAAACAAGGACTAAACTGCAAAACACACAAAATGACAAATTCCACCGCTTAAGCCTCTCTGCCTTCGTTCTTAAGGAAGCATAGAAGGCAGCTGCGTGGATGATCAGGGAAAGAAAGAAAGAAGAAGAAGAAGAAGAAGAAGAAAAAAATTGGGGTTTTTAGAGTTCTTGCTTTAATCTTTTCACTTCGGGTCAAAATTCTCAAAGGCAAGTGTTCTAACCCCATCCTACAGAATTTTTAGTCTCTGTTTTTATGTTGATTCAAAATAAATTGAAGGATTTCTATTTAGAAACTGATATGTCTCTCTTTGAACATAGAACCATGGATTCTGAAGTTTTTTCAGTAAACTGACCCCTATACACTGTTTCAGCTATAAGTTTTAGTACAAAATGTGAATTTAGGCAGGAACTATTTTGTTTGAAATTAGACTCTTATATCTTCCTTTTGACACTGATTTTGTAGATTTTGGACACCGAATACTTACCCAAACATCTGTTTCAAATGAGCCTATAGACGCTGTAAAACAGGGTTCAAGATTTCTGACCTATTGATACTAAAATGCCTATAACTCCCTGTTGAAAATTCTGATTTGTACCAAACTGATTTTATTTGAAACTAGACTTGAAAATATTTCTTTTGACATATAGTTTGAAAATTTTGGAATTCAATTTCCTACCCTATTATCTGTTGAATCCGACCCTATAAATTCTGCAAAACAGTGATTGTGTTTTTGACCTTGGGTTACCAAATCAAAGGTAACTCCGTGTTGGGAACCCTGTTTCATATGAAATTTGTTCCATCAGAATATAGATTGATATATGGTTCGACCATAGCTTTCTTATGGGTATTGGAGCATAATTGATATTCTGAAATATTTGTTTGATGTGCCACTGGAGTTCTGTCCGAAATCGAGCTTTGGTTGATTTCGCGTATTCTGTTCCATTCCTTTGGATATTTGAATTCGTTTAACCTTCTTATTGGAATTGAGCTAAATATGATTGCTTGGAATCCCTGTACACTCTTGTTTTCATTTCATTCTAAATCTGAATACATTTGTGAGAGATTTGTTCTTTGTTTCGTATTGTCTCGAAAAGGCACATGCACGTTTTGTTGTTCCACGTGTGCTTCCGATATATGCTACTTATTGTTAAAACTACCCTCTTGTACTCTGGTGTGTGGGATTGTCTGGACCTTTGCCAGAAATGGTAAAGGGTATGCGCTTATTGCCCGCTCTGTGGGGTCCCGCTCTGTGGGATATTCTAGACCTTTGCCAGAAATGGTAAAGGGTATGTGCTTAGAGCCTTCGATGCTCTGCCGGCCCCCTCTGACTTCACCTAGACGTGGGTGGATGGAGCTCCCAGACGTGGGAGACTTTTGTCAAGCGATCATTCAGAAATGGATGAATCACATTCTGACTGAGATCCCACTACACCTTCTATATGTTTGATATGACATCCAGAGTTTTGGTGAGTTATTTCTGTTCATGCTCTGGATGAGAATGATATGATTGCGAGGTCAAGGACGACGTTTGAGCTTCTGTACGATATTTGTTTTTGATATGCTCTGAAATGCTTCATTCACTGATGATTTTGCTTTGAAATGTTCCATATGCCGTTGATATGCTTCGGAACATTTTATATGCCATTGATAAGCTCCGATATGTTTCCTTTGTTACTGATATTCTCCAATTACTCTATGCCCCATCTGTCAGGAACCAAATATGTAAGATTAAAAGGACAATTATGTTTCTGCTCCTAATGATATTATGTCTACGAAATCGTATATTCTGCCTTATATTTTGAAACTGTATCTCTTTGGAAATTGTACTATTTTGATATGGATATGTTAGTCACTTGCTGAGCTCTTTATGCTCACCCCGTTTGTTGATAAATTTTTCAGGATAGCGTATTGCTTGCTTAAATGTTAAGATTGGGCTGAGGCGATGGAAAGTTTAGAAGATTTTGGGCAGATCTTTGTTCGCATATGTGTATTTGTTGTATAAGATACTCTGCATCTTATGAAATGTGACGATGAATCTAAACCTGTGGATTTTGTGTAAGATAAAGGATCCCTTGTTGGGAAATCATAGGGGGGCGACATCATATGCGCAGCGGAAGAACAAGAAAACAAAAATCCCCGATTCCCAAAAAGGTGTTCATCGTCGTGCGAAGATTGGTGCGCAAAATCCGCAAAAACACAAAACTGCGTATAGAGATTGTGTTACCTAGGGAGATCGTATATCCCTGTTTCCTTGCAGATCCTTAGGAGAGGGTGAAGGAGGTCAAGTGTCCTCCTCTCTAGCGGTGATCCACACAGCAGGGTTGCGACGACGCTCCTCAAAACTCCAGGCCTACTCTGAGGTGGAGAGGGAGAGGAGAATAGGAAGGGCAAGCAAAGACTCTAGCCTATGAGGCTGTGAATCCCTCCTATTTATAGAGATCCCGTGTCAAAACCCTAATGGGTCCTTTCCCTAGTGGGTATTGGATCTGCATCCAATAAGACAAGGGCTCCGTCGGATATCTCATATCCGAACCTCTACTCATCGCAATGCCTACCATATGTGTGTGACCCTCTAGGCCCAATATCGAGCTGGCCGTGAGTCATACCTGTCAGAACTCCTTCTAACTAAGTGAATTATTATCTCTGTAATAATTCACTCGACTCATCGACTACGGAAGTACTAGGCCACTACGCCGTAGTCCCCAGACGATACAGGGGAATCCAATCCATTGGACCTGTCTGTCCTCAGTTACCATGTACCTATAGTCCCTCATCCATCTAATATCCCAGAGACCGTATATCGAGCATGGTGCTGTCAGACCCATACGGTTTCTACTCGAGTCTCGCTCTAATCGGATTCTCCTGGAGAACTCTTTCTCTCTCAACCCGAATGACCCTGGCCAGGGATTTGTCTGAGCAAGAACACATGGGATATTCCTCTCATGATACCGAGAGTGGATGATCCTCTATCGACACTCAATAGCCCTCGTAAGGTCGACTACCACTCCCAATGACCAGCTGTACTAGATCTGGGAACAGCCAAACCTATAAGTCTGGTATCAAAGAGTGGAGCACTCATACAGGACATCCTTGGTGTCTCAAGTCTAAGAACCAGATACACCACTAGGACTACGGAATCGTTGTCTGACAATAAGGCATCATCAACCATCCAGCATTCCGTAAGCGGATCAATCAGTGAACTCATTCTCCAATGAGCACCTGTACTGTATCCCTAGTGTCCCTACACGAGCAGCTATGAGACCAGCTGCATCCATCATATGGACGGGTATACAGCACACCAGTCTATCCGGTTATCACGATGTCCCTCTCGAGTAACCTATGACCGGGATTATTTAGGATATGTGTTTAAAGGTGAATCGATCTCATTATCGTGATCTCATCACGATCCGATTCCCACTGCACAAATCCAAGGACATCACAATATATATGCATTTATGCAATAGTTATAAAGTGATATACGCCAAAATATAATAAGCAAAAAGATTCTGTATCAAGTCACACGTGCCATCACTCACGTGATTGGCTTGCTGGGCACTTATGACTAGCAATCTCCCACTTGACCTAAAGCCAATCACCTATGTGTCTGATCCCCATCAGACCCCTGTGACGCTCAAAGACAATATGAGACAATGGCTTTGTTAGTGGATCTGCAATGTTATCTTCGGATGGAACTCTTTCCACTGCTACATCTCCTCGGGTCACGATCTCTCTGATAAGGTGGAACCTCCTCAGAACATGCTTAGATTTCTGATGAGACCTAGGTTCCTTCGCTTGAGCAATTGCCCCGTTGTTGTCGCAATATAGGGAAATCGGCTCCTCACTATCCGGCACGACTCCCAAATCTGTGATGAACTTCTTCAACCAGACTCCCTCCTTTGCTGCATCTGATGCAGCAATGTACTCCGCCTCTGTGGTCGAGTCAGCAGTGGTATCTTGCTTGGAACTCTTCCAGCACACTGCTCCTCCATTCAAGGTGTACACATACCCTGAATTCGACTTGCTATCATCGACATCAGACTGAAAACTTGAGTCAGTGTAGCCTTCAACCTTAAGGCTATTACCTCCATATACTAGTAAAAGATCCTTAGTCCTTCTTAAGTACTTAAGGATACACTTTACTGCTTTCCAGTGCTCCAAGCCTGGATCCGCCTGATACCTGCTCGTGACACTCAGAGCATGCGCTATATCAGGCCTAGTACATAGCATGGCATACATGATAGACCCTATTGCTGAGGCATAAGGTATCATATCCATGTTCGCCCTTTCTTCTGGAGTCTTTGGGGACATACTCGTAGAAAGCGATATCCCATGTCTCATCGGTATGAGACCTCTTTTGGAATTTTCCATGCCAAACCTTTTGACAATAGTTTCTATGTACCTGGACTGGGACAAGCCAAGCATCCTTTTGGATCTATCTCTATAGATTCTAATCCCCAAGATATAAGATGCTTCTCCTAAGTCCTTCATGGAGAAGTGTCTAGATAACCAAGCCTTTATTGTGGATAGCATTCCTATGTCATTCCCAATGATGAGGATGTCATCCACATATAACACCAAAAAGCTAATAGCGCTCCCACTTACCTTTCTGTATACACAAGGCTCATCTTCGTTCTTAACGAAGTCATAAGATCTGATTGCCTCATCAAATCTTATGTTCCAACTTCGGGAAGCTTGCTTTAGTCCATAAATGGATCTAAGCAACCTACACACCTTATCTGGGCAGTTCTTGGACACGAATCCCTCAGGTTGCATCATATACACCTCCTCCTCCAGGTTCCCGTTGAGGAATGCGGTTTTCACATCCATCTGCCAGATCTCATAATCATAGTGTGCTGCAATAGCCAATAGAATTCTGATGGATTTTAGCATTGCTACGGGTGAGAAAGTTTCGTCGTAGTCAACACCTTGCCTTTGACGATACCCCTTAGCCACTAGCCTTGCTTTATAGGTCTCTACCTTTCCATCTACTCCGATCTTTTTCTTAAAGATCCACTTGCAACCGATGGGTACAATACCTTCGGGTGCATCAACTAGGTTCCAAACCTTATTGGAGTACATAGAATTCATCTCAGAATTCATGGCTTCTTTCCACTTCCCGGAGTCTATACTCATAATAGCCTCCTCGTAGGTTTGAGGATCAATATCCTCTACATCCTCTGCTCTAATATGTCCCACATATCTCTCAGGAGGATGGGATACTCTATCAGACCTGCGTAAAGTTGAAACTTGTGTATTAGATACCTGAACAGACTCGGGCTGTAGAGTGGTGCTTGAGCTTGGTTCTCCAACCTCGCTCAATTCTATCATTCTCCCACTGTCTCCGTCAAGAATGTGTTCCTTCTCAAGGAACACTGCTCTCTTAGCTACAAAGACCTTTTGGTCCTCGAGATGATAGAAGTAATACCCACAAGTTTCCTTGGGGTATCCCACAAATTTACATCGCCCTGTCCTTGATTCTAACTTATCGGGGTTGTGTCTTTTAACATGGGCAGAGCAGCCCCAAATCTTAACTACTTTAAGATCAGGCTTCTTCCCTTTCCATATCTCATATGGTGTAGACACCACCGACTTAGTTGGAACTCTGTTCAGAAGGTAAGCTGCGGTTTCTAGGGCATATCCCCAGAATGAGATGGGTAGGTCAGCGAAACTCATCATGGACCGTACCATATCTAATAATGTACGATTTCTCCTTTCAGAGACACCATTGAGCTGAGGTGTATAAGGAGGTGTCCATTGGGATAATATCCCATGGTCCTTGAGGAAGTGAGTAAACTCTGTACTTAAGTACTCACCTCCTCGATCTGATCGAAGAGTTTTGATACTCTTTCCAGTCTGGTTCTCCACCTCATTCTTATACTCTCTGAATTTCTCAAAGGCCTCAGACTTGTACTTCATTAAGTACACATATCCATACCTTGAGAAATCATCAGTAAATGTAATGAAGTAGGAGTAACCTCCAATGGCATGAGTTGACATGGGTCCACATACATCACTATGTATGAGTTCTAACAACTCAGTGGCTCTCTCTCCAGTTCCACTAAATGGAGAGTTGGTCAGTTTTCCACGAATGCAAGGCTCACAAGTTGCATATGACACATAGTCGAATGGATCTAGATATCCATCATTTAGCAACTTTTGAATCCTTCTTTCATGGATGTGACCTAGCCTACAATGCCACAGGTATGCACTGTTCAACTCATCTCGTTTCCTTTTGGACACATTTATATTCATGATATGTGGAGTGGTGTCTAACATAAATAAACCATTATGCAATGTTCCTTTCGTGATGATCTTATCATCTAATAATATCGAACAACCATTGTTCTCAAAAACAAATTTATATCCACTAACTATTAAACATGAAATGGAGATAATGTTTTTGATAATAGAAGGAACAAAATAACATGCATCTAATGCAATAAAAGCTCCACTAGGCAGATGTAGGGCGACCTCGCCAACAGCTAATACAGCAACTTTTGCTCCATTACCCATCTTGAGGTCCATCTCGCCTCTCTCTAGTCTCCTAGGCCTTGCCAGAACCTGCAACGAATTACATATATGATAAGCACTACCGGTATCTAATACCCATGTGTTATCATAAGAGTCTGACAAATGGAGACTGATCATGAATGTACCTGAAGCTTCATCAAGCTTTTGTTTCGCCCTTTCTGCAAGGTACTCTTTGCAGTTTCTCTTCCAGTGCCCATCTTTACCACAGTGGAAGCACTGGCCTTTGTCCTTTGTTGGGTCTTTCTTAGCAACCTTTGCTTTACCTTGTTTGCCCTTGCCCTTTCCCTTCTTAAGGGACCTTTCTGCTTTCCTTTTCTTTCTGGTCTCACCAGTGTAGAGAACTGGCTTCTCTTTCTTAATAGTACTCTCTGCCTCCCTCAACATATTGAGGAGCTCTGGGAGAGTCACCTCAAGCTTGTTCATATTAAAGTTCATTATGAACTGTGAAAAGGAATCTGGTAGGGACTGAAGCACAATGTCCACACACAAGTTATCCTCTAGGACCATTCCTAGAACTGTGAGTTTCTCTATCCACTCAATCATCTTTAGGACATGGTTCTGAACCGGTGTCCCCTCAGTCATCCTAGCGCGGAAAAGGCTCTTGGATATCTCATATCGTTGAGTCCTTCCCTGTTCCTCAAACAATTTACGGACATGTAGGAGAATGGATCTGGCATCCATCTTTTCATGTTGTCTCTGTAACTCTGGAGTCATAGAGCCCAACATATAGCACTGAGCAAGAGTGGAGTCATCAATGTACTTCACGTAGCGAGCGATCTCATCCTCGCTTGCCCCTTCTTCGGGCGTAGGCATCACTGTATCAAGGACGTACACGATTTTCTCCGCTGTGAGAACAATTCTCAAGTTACGGAGCCAATCCGTATAATTTGGACCAGTGAGGCGGTTGACATCAAGTATGCCACGTAAGGGATTTGAAAGCGACATTTTCTGAAAATAAAGATGTAGCAAAAATGAATAACATGCAGATTTTGCAAGAAATAAACTATCAAGATATGGACTTCTATCTTAATATGCTCCCACTATTTTACTAACGAGTCACGCGACACCCTCAGCACGTGAAACGGAAGTCTCCGGCAGACTTCTAGTGGGGATCAGGATCCAATCAGCGTCTTAGTGTAACCTCGAGGGACTCGACCAATCACACTAAGCCTAAAAGGTAGACAACTCTTGCCGATCACAACTCCTTGTGATTCCCGTCCTGTTCGGCCTCCGAATCACCATGGCCTCGAGGGACTCGACCAACCATGATGCTCGGTTAAGTCAACACCTTCGTTACAAGATGAGTCTGATTTGATGATATACCCTCGAGGGACTCGACCAAGCATATCATGCCCTCAGGTCATCGGTGACATCTCTATGTCGTAAGCAAGATAGCGAATCGCGATATAGGTGAGTCTCGAGGGACTCGACCAACTCAACCTACACCGGGATTCGGTTCCGACTCATAACGATGGAAGGCCACGTGGGTCAATCTAATTGCCTCACGTTTACCGACTTAATATTATCGAGAGATATTTCTATGATTTGGTCTCCTAATATGACATGTCACACATATACATATTTAATATGTATCTACATCGCATGCAAATATATATACATATCTAGTATGTGTATAAGCAATCACACCAGATGATCATGGACCACAACCTAATATGATTAGGCCCGAGCCAGTAGGCCTAATCACTCACATCAAGATCTACAAATTTTCTCGGCGGAAACCTCTCCTTCCTTAGATGAATCCAGACCAAATCACCTGCATTAAACTCCACAAGTTTTCTGTGTTTGTTAGTAGCTTGCATGTACCTCTCATTTTGTTTATTAATGGTTGCTTTCACACCCTCATGCAGCTTCTTTAGCTGCTTAGCTCTTTCATCAGCATCTCCACTAAATTGCTTTGTTGTAGAATGAGGGATTAAGTCTAAAGGACCAGTAGGATTAGCACCATAAACTACCTCAAAATGACTCTTACTAATACTATGATGCATAGAACGATTATAGGCAAACTCAATTTGTGGAAGAATGGCATCCCATCGCTTAATATTCTTGCTAACATAGCTTCTAAGCAAATTTCCCAAGCTTTGGTTTGTTACCTCAGTTTGCCCATCGGTTTGTGGATGATGCGAGCTACTAAAATTCAAAGAAGTACCCAGCTTCCTTCAAAGAGTTCTCCAAATATGACTAATAAATTTTGAATCTCGATCAGACACCATAGTCTGAAATGTCCTATCTGCCATTGATATGCTCCAATTACTATGTGCTCCATTTGCTATGAACTGATATGTTCTGAAATGTCCTATCTGTCATTGATATGTCCAATTACTCTATGCTCCATTTGTTATGAATCAAATATGTTTTGAATGACATGATACATATGATTTTGTATCTAATGAGATGGTATCCTTGAGAATTCTTGTATTCTGCCTTACATTATGATACCTTACTCGTTTGAAACCGTTCCTTTTGTTCTGAATATGTTTTGTCACTTGCTGAGCCGTTTTTGGCTCACTCCGTTGTTATATAAATCTTTCAGGTCAGCTTGTCACTCTTCGAGATGTTTGATTTGGGCTGAGGCAGTGGATAGCTATTCAGAATTATGGGCAAGTCTTGTCGGTTGTTATACTGTGTCAAAGTGTTAGGAGATCTCTCTTATTTGGAATTTCAGAATGTTAAGTCTAATTTATGATGATACGAACTTGTGGTGAATAGTTAGAGTTCTGATTGTATAAATTGCTTAGCTTGTGAATTTATAAATGTTGTTCATGTTTGTTAAGTTGGCTTGGGTTGCCATAAATGTGAATTATCGAGTGATGTGATATATGATTATAAATTGCACAGGTTTTATGGATGTGAATTTGATTAAATGTTTTTCAGTGTCCTCAAACGTTAGTTTGGATCCTGGATTGGTTTGTGATGATGAAAAATTTTAATATCATGGATATTTTTTTTTAGAGGCGTGACACTTCCCAGGGGGTCACCCATCCTAGTACTACTCTCGCCCAAGCACGCTTAACTTCGAAGTTCTGATGGGATCCGATGCTTTAGTGCTGGTATAATCGCATCGGTTTCGGGTGCTTCGTCCAACGCCTATGTGCACGTCGAGGCTGGCGCATCAACCTCCGGAGCCTCTTGCCCATCACGAAACCGTCGGCGCATTCTCGAACGATCACGAAATCCCTATTGCAAGCTCTCTCCGAGCCCTAGCCCAACGACTGCGTATCGGTCACGACAAGCTTGCGCCGAAACCATCGGCACTTTCTCGAACGATCTCGGAATCGCTATTGCGACCCCAACCCGGAAAGCTCTTTCCGAGCCCCACGATACTGACAGCGTAGCGGTCACTGCAAATTTCGTGCCCCAAAACAATCGTCTCAGAGGTCTACGGGAGATGTTTCGTATCTCGGGACGCAAAAAGGAGTGCAAAACGAGGACTTCCCAGGGGGTCACCCATCCTAGTACTACTCTCGCCCAAGCACGCTTAACTTCGGAGTTCTTATGGGATC